>NC_057392.1:16350872-16437698 GCF_019320065.1 Cervus canadensis | reverse complement strand
GCTGTGGTACATATATACCATGGAATTTTACTCAGCCGTCAAAAAGAATTCGTTTGAATCAGTTCTAATGAGATGGATAAAACTGGAGCCCATTATACAGAGTGAAGTAAGCCAGAAAGATAAAGAACATTACAGCATACTAACACATATATATGGAATTTACAAAGATGGTAACGATAACCCTATATGCAAAACAGAAAAAGAGACACAGAAATACAGAACAGACTTTTGAACTCTGTGGGAGAAGGTGAGGGTGGGATGTTTCAAAAGAACAGCATGTATACTATCTATGGTGAAACAGATCACCAGCCCAGGTGGGATGCATGAGACAAGTGCTCGGGCCTGGTGCACTGGGAAGACCCAGAGGAATCGGGTGGAGAGGGAGGTGGGAGGGGGGATCGGGATGGGGAATACGTGTAAATCTATTGCTGATTCATGTCAATGTATGACAAAACCCACTGAAAAAATAAATTAATTAATTAATTAAAAAAAAGAAGCTGGAGAAATTCTGTGGGATTTTGATTTGAATTACATTGAATTTATTGATTATTGTATAGAAAATTAGCATCTTTATAACACTGGGTCTTCCTACACATGAATAGAGTAGATTTCTTCATTTAATTCCTATCAATAAACTTTATCATTTTCTTTATAAAACCTTTTGCATTTTTTGTTAAATCTATACTTAAACATATTTTATATTTTTAGTTGCTATCATGAATGGGATATTTTTAAAATTACATTTCCAAGCTATTTGCTGTTCATCTTTAGGAATACAGTTTTAAAATATGCATTTTGGTTTTATATCCAGAAAAATCCTTGAACTTTTCTGTTGGTTTTAAAATTTGTCAATTTGCCTAGATTTTCTGTGCAAATAATCATATAATATACAATAACAATTTTTTCTTCTTTTAAAAAAATTTTAATGTATTCTTTCTTGTCTTACTACTATGGTTAGGACTTCTCATATATCACTGAATAGAAATAGTGTTAGAGTGCATACTTATCTTGTTTTTGACTTGAAATGTTTTATTATTAGTTATAATACTGTTTACTCTGTGCTTTTAGTAAATATACTTCATTAGGTTAAGGAAGCTTTTTTCTCTACCTAGAATATTAAGGATGTTTTTAGTTTTGTTTTGTGGAAGGATATTGATTTACATTAATGTTTTTTCTGTGTCTGATCAAATGGTTTCTTATATTTAATTTATTCTACTATTGAAATTACACTGAAAAAATTTTGTTATAAAATTATACCCACATTCCTGAATAAATCTAGTTAAAAAGCAAAATAAATAAATAAATAAATAAAGTGCAGGGGCAGAAGATATAAAGAAGACCCTAGAAAAGCTAGGAAGAATGAGGTTACAGAAGAAATGAAGATTTTGTTTAGTCCTTTGGAGCTCTCCTGTGCTTAATTTAATTTGGTTTGTTTATACATTTGTAATATTCTAAATCTATGGCATATGGCATACACACTTATAAATAATGATATTAAAAGCTGAAAATATTCACAGTTCACTGAAAGCTATCTTGAGAATGTAGCACTAAAACTCCTTCCTCCCCCTGGGCCTGAACCTCTGGCACATAGACAGAGCTAAGTTTGTTAACGGTGTTTGTTTCCTGTGAGGCTTGTCACCAACTCCTGCAATGCTCCATAAGCTGGATCAGTAAAGGAGGGACTCAAAGCCTTTCTTCTCTTTGGTTCAATTAAATGGCCAGTCTTTGAAATATCATCTTCTCTGGATGCCATAGCAGAACTGGGCATGAAGGAAGTCCTTGGGGGACAGAGACATTGTCTTGCTTCTTCTTTTTTGCCCCCAGAGATAACACAGAAACCACAAAACAACACAAACTCCCCCGCCCCAGCTCATTTCTACAGAAGCGATTCTGTTCAGTTAGCCTAGATTTTCTAAGATGAAATACAGAGCAGCCTCTCTGAAGAGAGCTCATTTGCTGACATCGTTTGTGCTTTCACAGTGGAGGAGAGAACAAGCCTAAGGTGAGTGCCTCCTCACTTTCCCTAAGGTGAGTGCCTCCTCACTTTCCCTAAGGTGAGTGCCTCCTCACTTTCCCTAAGGTGAGTGCCTCCTCGCCTAGCAGCTCACACCTTTCCCCAGCCAGCTTGGTGCATGCCAAGTCACTTCAGTCGTGTCCAACTCTATGCGACTCTACAGACTGTAGCCTGCCAGGTTCCTCTGTCCATGGGATTCTCAGGCAAGAATACTGGAGTGGGTTGCCATGCCCTTCTCCAGGGGATCTTCCTGACCCAGAGATAAAAACCTATGTCTCCTGTATTAGCAGGCAGATTCTCTACCACTAGCACCACCTGGGAAGCCCAAATGGCTATTTCCCAAAAGATCGTATGAGGATTCATTTTTAACATAGTGGGGCTCCTAGGGAAAGGACCTACTTGGGAATCCAGGTCAGTAAATGTGATGGGGGATGGAGACAGGTCTAGAGATGGGAAAGTAGAGAGAAGTTGTGTCTGTGGTGTTGTGGAAGATTCCTGCTTTCTCTTGGCTCCCACTTCTTGAGGATGTCCTTATATCACTTTTTCCAAGGAGACCCCACTCCATTTCCAGGTGTCAGCAACTCCTACTTTGTAGCTGCATTCGAGAAGGACCTGACATCACCCCTGGCTTACAGCATAGAGGCTCATCATGGTCCTGGGGGCCCAGGACACTCAGAGGAAGCCAGGCACGAGCCTCAGTATCTAGGACAGTGGCCATGTGGCCCAGAGCAGCAACAGGGACTGCTTGGGCCACGCATCACCACAGCGCCATTGCTTGCGCCAGCACCTTTGGCAAGGAGAATCTGCAGGCCACCCCAAAACCCTGTTAGATGAACACAGGTCTGTAGGGCGGGAGCTAAATTTTCAGAAACTACTCAGATAAGGACTTAAGGAGAAATGAGACTGAACTGTCCACACCATCTCCACCGTCCTACTCTGGCTCAGGGCCTGAGAAAACCCCAATGTAGCTGCCTCCACAGACCTCACTCTGCTGTGGTCCTGGAGGCTGAGGGTATGAAGAATAGCCTGATGGGGAGATGGAGGCAAAAGCTCAACCATGGATTTGATCACCACTGTCATCTGGTCTTAATTAGGGCACTTAAATCTCTTGGGGATCATGAAACATAGAAATGACAGGGACATATGTGGAGAGCTATTGAGAGCTATCTTTAGAAGAAAGAGTTTATATCAACTGCTTAAATTGCTAGTCACCTTGTTATTTCTTGGATTTGATTTCTATATACTTCAAAGGAAAGGATACTAACAAAGTACATGACAGGACCTTTTTTTCTGGACCCATTTTTGCTTACTGTAACCACAAAGTCAATAAATTATACTTAAAAAAACCTTAATCAAGTATCTTGATATCTGGTTTGTTGCATAGAAATAATTGTTCTGCTACAACAGCTCCAGCCAGTTACTTCCCATAACTGCTTTCTAACATAATGTTTGTCTTGTTCATAAAATATCCAGTGGTGATTTTCTTATTTACATTTTTATATATGTGGTAGCTCTTAATGTGTTATATCTAAAACTCATCATCTACTTGCTTAGTCTAAGTATCAATATTATTTTTCAATTTTGTTGTTCTTCAGTTGCAAACTCGTGTCTGACTCTCTGCAACCCCAAGGACTGCAGCATTCCAGGCTTGCTGTCCTTCACTATCTCCTGGAGTTTGCTCAGAGTGATGCCATGCAACAGTCTCATCCTCTGTCGTCCCTTTCTCCTCCCTTCAATCTTTCCCAGCATCAGGGTCTTTTCCAATGAGTTGGCTCTTAATATCAGGTGGCCAAAGTATTGGAGCTTCAGCTTCAGCGTCAGTCCTTCCAATGAATATTGAGGATTGATTTCCTTTATGATTGATTGGTTAGATTGCCTTGCAGTCCAAGGGACTCTCAAGAGTCTTCTCCAGCGCCATAGTTCAAAAACATCATTTCTTCGACCCTTGGTCTTTATGGTCCAACTCTCACATCTGTACATGATTACTGGAAAAACCATAGCTTGACAATATGGACCTTTGTTGGCAAAGTAATGTCTCTGCTTTTTAATATGCTGTCTAGGTTGGTCATAGCTTTTCTTTCAAGGAACGAGCGTCTTTTATTTTCATGGCTGCAGTCACCATCTGCAGTGATTTTGGGGCCCAAGAAAATAAAATCTGTCACTGTTGCCATTGTTTCCCCATCTATTTGCCATGAAGTGATGGAACCAGATGCCATGATGTTAGTTTTTTGAACGTTGAGTTTTAACCCAACTTTTTCACTCTCATTTTTCACTGTCATCAAGAGGCTCTTTAGTTCCTCTTTGCTTTCTGTCATAAGGGTGGTGTCATTTGTGTATCTGAGGCCATTGATATTTCTCCTGACAATCTTGATTCCAGCTTGTGCTTCACCCAGCCCAGCATTTCACACGATGAACTCTGCATAGAAGTTAAATAAGCAAGGTGACAATATACAGCCTTGACATACTCCTTCCCCAATTTGGAACCAGTCCATTGTTCCATGTTGGGTTCTAACTGTTGCTTCTTGAGCTGCATACAGATTTCTCAGGAGGCAGGTAAGGTAGTCTGGTATTCCCATCTCTTAGAAGAATTTTCCACAGTTTGTTGTGACCCACAACAAAGGCTTTAGCATAGTCAATTCAGCAGCAGTAGATGTTTTTCTGGAATTCTCTTACTTTCTCTATGATCCACTGCATGTTGGCAATTTGGTCTCTGGTTCCTCTGCCTTTTCCAAATGCAGCTTGTACATCTGGAAATTCTTTGTTCAAGTACTGCTGAAGCCAGACTTGGAGGATTTTGAGCCTTACCTTGCTAGCATGTGAAATGAGTGCAATTGTGCAGTGGTTTGAATATTTTTTGGCATTACCCTTCTTTAAGATTGGAAGGAAAACTGACCTTCTCAAGTTCTGTGGCTACTGCTGAGTTTTCCAAAAATGCTAGCATATTGAGTGCAGCACTTAAGCAGCATCATCTTTTAGGATTTGAAAGAGCTCAATTGGAATTCCATCACCTCCACTAGCTTTGTTTATAATGATGCTTCCTGAGGCCCATTTGACTTTGCACTCCAGGATGTCTGATGCTAGGTGAGTGATCATACCATCATGGTCATCTAGGTCATTAAGACCTTTTTTGTATAGTTCTGTGTATTCTTGCCACCTCTTCTTAGTATCTTCTGCTTCTGTTAGGTCCTTGCTGTTTCTGTCCTTTATTGTGTCCATCTTTGCATGAAGTGTTCCCTTGGTATCTCTAATTTTCTTGAAGAGATCTCTAGTCTTTCCCATTCTGTTTTTTTTTTTTTTTCCTCTCTCTCTTTTTCTTTACATTTTTCACTTAGGAAGGCTTTCTTATCTCTTCTTGCTGTTCTTTGGAACTCTGCATTCAGTTGGACATATCTTTCCTTTTCTCCTTTGCTTTTCACTTCTTTTCTTTTCCTCAGCTATTTGTAAGTCTTCCTCAGACAACCGTTTTGTCTTTTTCCATTTCTTTTTCTTGGGGATGATTTTGATCACTGCCTCCTGTACAATGTTATGAATCTCCACCCCTAGTTCTTCAGGCACTCTGTCTATAGATCTAATCCCTTGAATCCATTTCTCACTTCCACTGTATAATCATAAGGGATTTGTTGTAGGTCATACCTGAATGGCGTAGTGGTTTTCCCTACTTTCTTCAACAATTTAAGTCTGAATTTGGCACTAAAGAGTTCATGATCTGAGCCACAGTCAGCTCCCAGTCTTGTTTTTGCTGACTGTATAGAGCTTCTCCATCTTTGGCTGCAAATAATATGATCAATCTGTTTTCAGTATTGATTATCTGGTGATGTCCATGTGTAGAGTCTTCTCTTGTTTTGTTGGAAGAGGGTGTTTGCCATAACCAGTGCATTCTCTTGGCAAAACTGTTAGACTTTGCCCTGCTTTATTTTTTACTCCAAGGCCAACTTGTTTCTCCAGATATCTCGACTTCCTACTTTTGCATTCCAGTCCCCTATGATGAAAAGAGCTTCTTTTTTTGGTGTTAGTTCAGAAGGTCTTGTAGGTTTTCATAGAACTGTTCAACTTCATCTTCTTGGCATTTGTTGTTGGGCCATTTCTTGGATTACTGTGACACTGAATGGTTTGCCTTGGAAATGAACCAAGATCATTCTGTTGTTTTTCAGACTGCACCCAAGTACTACATTTTGGACTCTTTTTGTTGACAAGAGGGCTACTCCATTTTGTCTAAGGGATTCTTGCCTTAGACATATCTTAGTAATAGATCTTATTACTCATATCTTAGTAATAGATGCAATGGTCAAGTGAATTAAATTTGCATATTTCCATCCGTTTTAGTTCATTGATTCCTAATATGTCACGTTCACTCTTGGGGTGGTTGACAGTAGGCTTGGTTGACCACTTCCAATTTACATTGATTCATGGACCTAGCATTCCAGTCCTGTGCAATATTGTTCTTTACAGCATTGGAGTTTACATTTACCACCAGATACATCCACAACCAGGTGTCATTTCCTCTTTGGTTCAGCCTCTTCATTCCTTCTGTAGCTATTTCTCTGCTCTTCCCCAGTAGCATATTGGACATCTGCTGACCTAGGAAGTTCATCTTTCAGTCTCATATCGTTTTGTTTTTTCATACTGTTCATAGGGTTCTCAAGGAAAGAAGGCTGAAATGGTTTGCCATTTCCTTCTCAAGTGGACCACATTTTGTCAGAAATCTCCACCTTTCCAAAGATGGTGTAGTAAAAGGATATGCCCTCATCCTGTCCTATGAGTGTTTTTGGAGTCTCTGGCAGAGGTGTGGGTCAACAGTGGCCTGCTGCGGGGTCAGGGACACTGCCAGCAGCCATCCTGGCAAGGCATGGCATGGTGGCATAAGTCTTTTTGGAGGCAGTTACGCGGTCGCCTTTTCAATACTTGAACTACATTTTTCACTAACCATTATTCCAGTTCCTAAATCTTCTTTTTTGCTATGTCTTATCTGTTTTCAAACATATCTACTGAATTCTTAATTTTAGTAATTTATTTCCATTTTAAAATTGACATTCAACTCTTTATAGAATCTAGTTCTCTCATTGTGTCATTTATTTCCTTGAACATATCATAGTTACTTTAAAATCCATGTCCACCAATTCCAATAGATGGGTCATCACATATGGATTTGATTCTTTTTGTTGTTTGTTTTTGGTCATTTGGTCTTGTCTCTTGGCATACCTGGTCATTTTTGAGGGAATACTGGACAATCGATACATGTAGAATAGTGCAGACATGTTGGATGATATTATGTTCCTCTCGAGAGGATATGATTTTTTTTCTGGCTGGTAGTAGTTGCAGATCACCTTAATACAGTTAGGACTGAGATAGTTAAGGCTAGGTTTCTGAGGACTGGTCTGTTTCGTTTGCTTTTATTTCCAGTGTTCAGAGTATTCAGCTGAAGACTTTAGTTATTTACCTAGACCCCTACTCAGCTTTGTGAATCTGCTGAAAGCTCTGCCTCTTAGCAGCTACTTTCTCCTGCATGTCTTGCCCCTGAGCTTCTTAGGATTCAGCAAGTGCCTCAGGTTAAAACCCATTCAGAATGTCAGACTTAGTTTTCTTTTGTTCCCTTTTCTCTGGAGAATTTGCCTCTTGAGTCCTGGCTGCCTTTGTAGCTCTAGGTTTTTGCTTTCCAAACCCAGTGACACTGTTGCAAACTCTGGCCACAACACTCTGCTCTGCCAATGCCCCAGAGGAAAATGCAGTGGGAAGTGCTTGCTCATCTCCATGTATTTCCCTTCTTTTAGATTCTGGCCCCTCAAGTGCTGCCTACCTTTGTTCACCTTGACTGATCTCTGATATCTTCAGAGAGTTGTTTTAAAAACTTACTCAGACTTTACATTGTTTAAATTTTGCAGTGTTCTCTGCACAACTGTTGAAGGTAGGTGATTTAGTGTGGTATAGACTTACTTCATCACAGTTGAAAGTGTGTGTTACTTGCTCAGTCGTGTCCGACTCTTTGCGACCTCATGAACTGTAGCGCGCCAGGCTCCTCCATCCATGGGATTTTCCAGGCAAGAATACTGGAGTGGGTTGCCATTTCCTTCTCCAGGGGATCTTCCTGACTCAGAGATCGAACCCCAGCCTCCCACACTGCAGGCAGACGCTTTACCATCTAAGCCACCAGGGAATCCCATCATATTTGAAAGCTGAGGTCTCAGTCTTGAGTTGTTTTTGGCATGATCACATTTTTCCCCTCGATATTCTGTTGGGTTGTTTTTCAAATCAGCATTATCTTTTTTTTTTTGGATAGTATTCTGTTTCATGTTTTCTATTCTTTATTGTTTTAGTCATTTGAAATACGTTCATTTTATAGTTTGTATCCTATTAAGTTATCTGAAATTCTCAGGGGTTTAATTTTATTATATATTATCTGCTGACTCAGTTTGCATTTGCTTCTGCCAGATGCCCCAAGAGATTATGAACAGCAGAGAACCAACTTTTATGTTAATTTCTTGGGTTGGGATGGCTTAAAGCCATAGAGCATATTTGACTTCCAAATATAAGTGAGCAGACACATGGTTAAAAAATACAAAGGGAGATATTTTTTTCCTCCACTCAAAGTTCAGATCTGTACAGATAAGCTTATGATTTTGTTTACTTGTGAATGACTGTTTCTTGGATTATATTTTCTCTTAAGATATGGACCACATATGGGATTCAGACTCTATACATTTCTGTTAGCTCCGACTCTCCACGTTACGTGGGCTCCAGGTCTTGGCTCCTGTGGGTCATGAGTCCCTTGAGCTGCTGAGAAATCAGCAGCTATTGCTGCCTCTGCTTTTCGGTTTTCTTTGTGCCTGATCCTCAAGGATTTGCTTCATTTTCTTGTGGACTCAGCTGTTTATATATGAAGACACTCATATACTTTACTCAGCATTTTTAGGTGTTTTTTTTAAGCAAAGGTTTTCTAGGTGTCTAGTTTTCATAATTTCAGAAATGAAATTTTCACTGACATAATTTACATTACTTGTTTACTTAAATGTTAGCTATTATTAAATGCCATCATCAACATTCTTTCTGCATGTATGTAAAATGTGAACAATTGGATTATAATATTTAATATATATAGTATATTATGAATATATAAGATATATATACCATGTAATACATTTTATATAGTATATAGTAGATTATAAAGCTTCATGATAACTACTCTGTGAACTGGGTGTAAAAGCACGATAAAATCGGGCCTATTGAAATAGTTGGAAGTACATCACACTTCTCTCAACTACGTGTTTCCCTGTATCTGTTTTGAAACTTTGATTTTTCTCAGTGAGATTAAGCTATGTTGTGGCTTTGAAGCTTTCAAACATTGAAAGATATATTTCCGGGAATGTATATTTATGTGTGAATCACTTCACATTCATTCATATATGTAACTTATATTTGGATTTTAAAATTTTATATTTGCATTAATTTGAATATCCTTTTATTCCTTCTGTAGGAAGATACTTCATCGAGATTTGAAATCAAAGAATATATTTCTGAAAAATAATAAACTTAAAATTGGTAAGATTTTAAAATATGTATTCCATGAAAGAATATATTCTAGATTTTATTATTATATATCAAATTGCAATATAAAGTAACTAAAAATGGTAGAATAATCATTGGTTTACTCAAACTTCTTAAATTTTTGTGCTTGATTGGTTGTGCCCAACAACAATAGCAGCAAAAAGACCAATTGTTCCTGCTTATCTGATAGAAACTGAGGGATAAAACATTTGCTATTTATTAGTAGATCCAACAAATGTCTTTTGAGTTCCTATTCCATGCCAAGCGCTAACCATTAGCAAATGATTAGACTTGTTTTAGTAGTTTGATTACTATAGGTTTCCTACTCCCGGGTTTATTTTATCATAAGCAATTAGGAGTTATCACAGATTATTAAAGTGTTGATATAGCGAGTTCTCCTTTAGAACTGTATCTATACTCCTAACAGTTACAGAACTGTTTGATCTTCATGTAAGATGTTCTTAGAGGGGAAGACATAAAACCATCAACAGATTAGGCAATTATACTGAAACTGGTGGATTCAAGTTTTCATAGTCATGTTCTTGAAAAGTCTCAGGTTTTTTTTTAAAATTTCTTCTTTATTGTAAATGAAGAACAAATTCCCCCCTCACTCAGATAAAATTGTAAATCATATATTCAATGCTTCCAGAATCATTCTGTTTGTTGTTAATCAGGCTTGAAATATCTTTTTGTTTCAAGTTGTTGGTTTTCCCTAATAGCAGGAAAAAAAGCAGTTTTAGCTTACGTAATTCACTTTCCTATCATCAAACTCTTCTTTTTATAAGGCTTTTATTTTTAAAGCTTTTCACCAATATTACATAATTTAAAATGTATAACTTTTTCTTCAACATGGTATGAATGATTGTGTATTAAAATCGTCAAATTAGGCACTCTGTTGTTAATTTCCAGTATAGTACTGGTTTTCATGTTTTAAGTATTCATAGAAGTTAATTATTATTTTAAGGGGATTTTGGAGTTTCTCGACTCCTAATGGGATCCTGTGATCTAGCCACCACTTTAACTGGAACTCCCCATTATATGAGCCCGGAGGCTCTGAAACACCAAGGCTACGACACAAAGTCGGATATCTGGTGAGTGGGCATGGGCCAGTCCAGGCACCGTATTCATTTTGCTACCTTGAGATACAGTGCATTTTATTTTTAGGCTCACTTACTTACTGCATCCACTCATTTATCCTTTTTAATGTTAGCTATTCTGTCAGTAGTGTAGAGAAGATCTTTTAGGTTGGAAATGTGATACATTCATTAAATTGATTTAAAAAATTCCCTTTATTCATAGATTAACTGGTTGATTTAGGTTTTTTCTTGTTGAGCCACAAGGGAACGTGCCTAATGTATCATAAACATTAAATTTTGATACATTTCTGCTAGCCTATTACATAAAGCATTTGTAATTCTAATCACTCTGCTTTATTTGTTTTTTTTTAAGGTTAACTTCCACCTCTGTGGGGAATATATAGCTTTCTTTTATTTTTTGTCTTCTTGCTGCTTTTAAGAATTTTTACTAAAGGTATTAGCTTTAAGGATACTTAAATTTTAAAAATTCTGGGTTTTCAGTGATAGCTACATCTGAGATTTCTCAGCTTCTTTGAGCTCTGTTCCAAAAGAATTTCTTCTTCTTCATCATGGAACCAGTTTAAATCTCAGTACAAGAAACTAAATGGAAAATTGTATTCTGTTGTTAGCAATAGATCCTATTTGGGAAAATTTCCTTTCCTTTGAAGAGGAATCTTATATAATTTTCAACTTGTTAAGGGTTGAAAGGACAATTTAGCTGAGAGCTTGTTAATCAAGTAAATAATTATTGTATGCAAATCAACTAAAGTAGTTCAGAGCTATCAGCAGTGTTAAAGATTGTGCCTGCTTCGTTCTTCTAAAGAAGATAAAGTAGAAAGTTACCTTTTCTCTGGTAGGGAAAAGTAAGCACAATAGGGATTATATGTTGGGATTTTCATCAGGGTTATTACTCCTCTTTTGTTCTTATCTCTCCCAAATGGGAGAGAACATTGTTACAGTTAGATCTACCTAGGGCAGATCCCCATCCATCCTGCCCCTTTAGTCACTCTTGAGATTGTACATTTCTAGGTTCTTCAGTGTTTTGTTTTGTTTTTTTTTTTTTTCATCGTTAACTGTTTTCTGCCCTGGTGGTCTTTCCCAATTCACCTATTATCTTTCCTCAATCACCGCCTTCCCTGATTCCTTCCAAAAACCAAAACCAGACAAAACCCACAAAGATATGTTATGAATGAATTTTTAAACATTTTGCTTTATTGAACATCTCTTTGCCCATGACTGTTTAATAGCCCTTAGGGTGTAAAATCAAAGGTTGATAGGATTCCTGCTCCTCAGGAGAAATTTTCTTGCTCTTTTTGGTGTACTTTTCTCCAGTTAGAGAAAAATCAATCTTGAGCTTTGGAATGAATTCAAGATACATATCTAAATCTCTCTTCACATTTATTATTATTATGGTCAGTTAAAAATAGACATAAAATTTCTTCATGATTATAGTTACATGGTATCTCAGGAAGATATTACATTATGTCATTTGAATGAAGAATAGATTGGTTTTATGAAGCTCATATGTATGTAATTTTTGACTCCTTTTGACAAGAATCTATATTTGCTTGCTAAATCAGATGGATGTCACCTAGAAAACCGACTCTATGGAACCCACTTTTGTTTCAGTTGTGTCTGCATTCAACTTTAAAAAAAAAAAGCTGTTCCTCATGTTGTATAAAGAATCATAGGAATAACAGACAGTATTGCTATAATATCTTAGGCTTACAAAAATGATATCTGGCTCAGGCAAAACTTTAAAAAGCCAACAGCTCCCAAATATAGAAATGTAGGAGAAGGTCAACTCTCCTTGCAAAGATTACTAACTACTCAGCAAATTCTAGCTAAGGATTCATCATCATCCTGACCTCAAATAACCACCATATTATGAGTTATTAATTACCTTGGTTGTATCTGAATCAGATGGGCTTATCTAGTAATGAAATGTCTATTGCTAAACCTAAAGTGTAAAGAATAACAGAGAATTATAAATTATAGTGAAGGATATAAAGGGTGATGAGTAATCCTTGGGAGACACTCCTAGAAAATTTAGATTGAATAAGGTTGAGAATTTTTCCACTGAATCTCAGTTTGTAGCATCTGTTTACTGTGGGATATTTTCTTAGGATTGGAAACACTTATGAATAATTGACAGGTGTTTAGAGTCAATGCTAATGACTGTACATATTTATTTATAATGCTTAAAGAATTGTTATTAATATAATGCTATTATTTTCATTTGTTAATGTTTGCCCATATGTAACATTATCTTTCTTCTACAATCTGCCTAAACCTTTTGGGATTCATTTATTTACAGCCATCAAGTACAGGAAGTCTCTTTCTTAAAAGTGAGTCAGGTTATAAAAGTTTATGAACAGTTATTTAGAAAGTTAGGATAATTAGGTTCACCGAGGGCAATACTTTGAATATGACTGATTTGTATAAGCTATTGCTGAACATTTTTCCCCCACAGGAAAAATATATATGAGTTGGGTTCCTAGACTAGCTCTTTAAATTGGTTTAAACTATGGATAGTGGTTGGAGAAGGAAATGGCAACCCATTCCAGTGCTCTTGCCTGGAAAACTCCATGGACAGAGGAGCCTTATAAGCTACAGTCAATGGGGTCACAAAGAGTCAGACAAGACTGAGCGACTTCACTTCACTTCATGGATAGTGGTAGCAGTTTAGTTGCTAAATTGTGTCCAACTCTTGCAACCCCCATGGACTATAGCCCATTAGGCCCCTCTCTCCATGGGATTTTCCAGGCAGGAATACTGGAAAGGGCTGACATTTCCTTTTCCAGGGGATCTTCCTGACCCAGGATTGAACCCACATCTCCTACATTGCAGGCAGATTCTTTACTGCTGAGTCACCAGGGAAGCCATTAGAATGTGTTGTTTTTGTAGGAGAAACAATTGAAGGACAATGATCATACAATTGGAATAAGGGTACTATAATTAAGCAGAAAGGAAACAAACTATCCATTGTTGGCCTTATTTGTCATGTTGTGAGTGGTCAACCAGATAGCCATACATTCTTTGGGTAATTTAAATGGAGGTTATGATTGTAGGGATGTAGGTGTGTCAGAGCATAATGGGGTACTCTCAAAGTTTTGTTCAGGGGTCTGATCTGATAGTTGACTGGGTGGAGGACACTGGAGGAGTCTAGTTTACACTCAACATTAGAGTCAGGCTGTAGTGATCTCGGACAGAAATAGGCAAGGCTTAGCTTAGCTTCAGACGGAAGATGATAGAGAGGAACCAACACCTGTCTGCCCAGTCAAGACTAAGTATCTTCCCAGAAGAGCATTCCTATAGTGACCAGGGGAAGTGGGGAGGGAGGATTTAGGAAAGGGAGCAATAGGCAAACCTGATAGCACATTCTGTAGCTGGTGTGGGCCTCCAAGTGACTGGCAGCCAGCAGCACTATCAACTGCCTCTCTGGGAGGAAGCTCTGGGGCAGAGAGCCCATTTTGCTCACCTGTTGTGGTCTGGTCACTTCTTGTTTGGGTTCCGAGCAGGTTGTTGGGCAGCTTCACCTTCTTGGGGAATGTTCCTTCTTGGGGAGTAAGCACACCATTTGGTTTACTCAGCAAAGGCTGAGTAGGGGAACACTTCAGTTAGAGGCAGTAAATTTGAGTATTAATATGTTTTTTCAATGATGAGCATGCAATGACTGATACAAATTGTGCAGATAATGTCAGTCTAGCCTGGTGGATTTTTTTAAAGAGCTTAATACAACAGCAACAAAAGAACCAGGAATAGCTACCCTCTGTGGAGTGCTTTCTCTGTGATTGACATTTAATGTGCTAAGTGCTTCATATAGTACCTATCTAAGTGTATTTGTTCCTACAAAAAATAAAAAATCACACTGTATAATTTTATAACCTGCTTTTTCTCACTCAGCAAATTGTTGCTCTGTATCAACAAAATATATCTATGTATCATCTAGATGTTTGCATATTCGTCTATCCCTGAATATAATATAGTTTTCTCAATCAAGGCCTTAATGATTTCTCTGAAGATGTTTTCTTTTTCTTTCTGCATTTTTACCCTGATGAATCTCAATATGGCTTTGCATTTATCCTGCCTGGGGTTAGTTAGGATTCTTGGACATGTATATGAACTTATTTCAGATTGGATTCATGCATATGTATGGCTGAGTCCCTTAGCTGTTCACCTGAAACTATCAGTGATCAATGCAAAGAAATAGAGGAAAACAACAGAATGGGAAAGACTAGAGATCTCTTCAAGAAAATCAGAGATACCAAGGGAATATTTCATGCAAAGATGGGCTCAATAAAGGACAGAAATGGTAGGGACCTAACAGAAGCAGAAGATATTAAGAAGAGGTGGCAAGAATACACAGAAGAACTGTACAAAAAAGATCTTCATGCCCCAGATAATAGCAATGGTGTGATCACTCACCTAGAGCCAGACATCCTGGAATATGAAGTCAGGTGGGTCTTAGAAAGCATCACTATGAACAAAGCTAGTGGAGGTGATGGAATTCCAGTTGAGCTATTTCGAATCCTGAAAGATGACGCTGTGAAAATGCTGCACTCAATATGCCAGCAAATTTGGAAAACTCAACAGTGGCCATATGACTGGAAATGGTCAGTTTTCATTCCAATCCCAAAGAAAGGCAATGCCAAAGAATGCTTAAACTACCACACAATTGCATTCATCTCACACGCTAGTAGAGTATGGCTCAAAATTCTCCAAGCCAGGCTTCAGCAATATGTGAACCGTGAACTTCCAGATGTTCAAGCTGGTTTTCGAAAAGGCAGAGGAACCAGAGATCAAATTGCCAACATCCTCTGTATCATCAAAAAAGCAAGAGAATTCCAGAAAAACATCTATTTCTGCTTTATTGACTATGCCAAAGCCTTTGACTGTGTGGATCACAATAAACTGTGGAAAATTCTGAAAGAGATGGGAATACCAGACCACCTGACCTTCCTCTTGAGAAACCTGTATGCAGATCAGGAAGCAACAGTTAGAACTGGACATGGAACAACAGACTGGTTCCAAATATAGGAAAAGGAATATGTCAAGACTGTATATTGTCACTCTGCTTATTTAACTTATATGCAGAGTACATCATGAGAGACGCTGGGCTGGAGGAAGCACAAGCTGGAATCAAGACTGCCGGGAGAAATATCAATAACCTCAGATATGCAGATGACACCACCCTTATGGCAGAAGGTGAAGAAGAACTAAAGAGCCTCTTGATGAAAGTGAAAGAAGAGAGTGAAAAAGTTGACTTAAAGCTCAACATTCAGAAAACTAAGATCATGGCATCTGGTCCCATCACTTCATGGCAAATAGATGGGGAAACAGTGGAAACAGTGTCAGACTTTATTTTTCTGGGCTCCAAAATCACTGCAGATGGTGATTGCAGCCATGAAATTAAAAGACACTTGCTCCTTGGAAGAAGACCTGTGACTAACCTAGACAGCATATTAAAAAGCAGAGACATTACTTTGCCGACAAACGTCCATCTAGTGAAAGCTAAGGTTTTTCCAGTAGTCTTATATGCATGTGATAATTGGACCATAAAGAAAGCTGAGTGCCGAAGAACTGATGCTTTTGAACTGTGGTGTTGGAGAAGACTCTTGAGAGTCCCTTGGACTGCAAGGAGGCCCAACCAGTCAATCCTAAAGGAAATTAGTCCTGAATATTCATTGGAAGGACTGATGCTGAAGCTGAAACTCCAATACTTTGGCCACCTGATGCAAAGAGCCGACTTATTAGTAAAGTCCCTAATGCTAGGAAAGATTGAAGGTGGAAGAGAAGGGGAAGACAGAGGATGAGATGGTTGGATGGCATCACTGACTTGATGGACCTGAGTTTGAGCAAGCTTTGGGAGTTGGTGATGGACAAGGAAGCCTGGCGTGCTGTGGTGCATGGAGTTGGCAAGAGTCGGACGTGACTGAGCGAGTGAACTAACTGAACTGATAATCTCCATTTAATATGACATTTTATACTTTATTCCTTTAAGTACTGTTTCCTTTAGTTCACTGAACATATATGAAATGGATACTTGGAAATCCTTGTGTGTTAAGTCTGACATCTGGGCTCTGTTGGGTAGTTCATCTTGCCTGCTGTTTTCCTCCTGTATGACCATTCTTTTCTATTTCTTTGCATGTTTCATAACTGGTGAAAACTGGGCATTTTCATTTTTTAAATTTATTTTTATTCGTGATCAACTGGGATTTATTCTAGGTTTGCAAGAATAGTTCAATAACCACATATCAGTCAATGTGAACACTGCATTTCCAAACTAAGGATAAAAATCATATGATCATCTCAATAGACGCAGAAAAATGCACTTGACAAAATTCAACATTCATTTCTGATAAAATCACTCAACACAATGAGTATAGCGGGACCATACTTCAACATAATAAAGGGCTATATGACAGGTCCACAGCTAACATTGTGTTCATACACAATCGTGGAAAGCTGAAAGATTTTCCTTTATGATCAGGAACAAGACAATGATGCCCACATTTTTATTAACCAAGGAGTGAAAGACCTATACACTGGGAACTACGATGTTAATGAAAGAAGTTGAAGAGAAATAGAAAGATATTTTGTGCTCATGGATTGGAAAAGAATAATCTTAAAATGCCCATCCTACTCAAAGCAGTCTACAGATTCAGTGCAATTGCTATCAAAATTTTGATGGTATTTTTCACATAATAGAACAAAAATTCTAAAATTTGTATTTCCTAGTGTTATCTTGGGGCTTACCAGGTAGTACAGTGGTAAAGAATCCAGCTGCAGACACAGGAGATGCAAGAGACTCGGGTTCAGTCCCTGGGTCAGGAAGATCCCCTGCAGGAGGAAATGGCAACCCACTCTAGTATTCTTGCCTGGAACATTCCATGGACAGAGGAGCCTGGTGGGATACTGTCCATGGGGTTGCAAAGAGTCAGACATGACTGATCACACACATACACACAGTGTTATCTTATGTAATTATTATGCATTTATCAATACTAAGAAATTAACATTGATACATTACTATCAACTAAACTTCATTTGAATGTAAGTCATTTTTTTCACTGATGTCCCAAGATTCCACATTGCACTCAATCATTTCCTGTTTATCAAACTTTTAAGTTTATCAGACATGTCCTTGTTGCTCCTGGTGGTTTTGAAGAATATTGGTCAGGTATTTTGTAAAAAGTTATTCAGTTTGGATTTGGCCAGTGTTTTCTCCTGATTCAATGGGGTTTGGGGGAAAATTGGGGGACAAACCAGTTTTTGTAAGAATACCATAAAAGTGATGTGTCTGTCTCATCACAATTTATCAGGAGACGTATGATGTCAGCATGACTTAATACTGGTGACATCAGCTTTGGTCACTAGGTTAATTGATATCTGCCAGTTTTCTCCACCTTCAAGTTATTGCTTTTCCATTTCTATTCTACTTTCTATACTCTATTTATTAGAAGAGAGTCACTAAGTCCAGCCCACACATAACAGGAGGGGAGTTAAGCTTCACCTCCTAGTGACAGAAATAAAGAACTTTCAGACATATATTAGAGTATGTATGACGCATACAGTAAGTTTTTGAGACATATCTATAAGGCAATGTCAAAGTCTAGCATATCCAAAAATTCTTACAAATGAGCTACTGAGACAACAGCAACAGCATAATGGCAGAGCTAAGGAGTTCCTACTTTTAAAATCAACAAAGGATATGGATAGGAAGTTGCCAGAAAAGGACTTTAAAACTCCACTTGGTGAAGAGAAGTTCAATTTACTAGTAAACCAAAAAAGTGTGAATTAAAGCAATGAAATACAAGGATTCACGCCAGTCACTCCTAAGGACTTGAGTTACAATGTGGATATGAAACTTCTGGTCTAGCTCAACTTCAAGAAGATTGTTGACACACAAGTTGGAATGGTTCCAATAGCCTACCCTGAAAAATGCTTCAGAATGACTGGAATTCGTTTGTAAAAACAACAAGGAAAGTATCAGAGTTTTCCATTTAGATCAACAACTTTAAATTCTTAGCCTTAAAAATTCAGAGACATCAGTGGTTCCCCTTGCTTGTGGTTTCTTAATCCACTCAGCAACGCACCTTAGCTTGTTTGAGCTGGCCAAGGACTACATGAGTGGAAGCTACAGGAAAGTATAGTTATCCAAGGCACAATTTCTCCTGTCAGCAAGGCATATAAGAGTGACCGAACACATCTCTGCTCATTGCTGTGTTATGGCGGATCTTGCCACCAAGAGTTTAAAAGGGATGGAAGTGGATACACAGGAAATTCTTCAGGAAAACTGGATGTTTTAGATAATATGTTGTAGCAATTCTTCTCACTCCCTCTTCTCTGGGGCTTTTTATTTGCTTGTTTATTCGCTAAGTGAATAAAGGGATTTATTGACTGTGATTATGGAAGAACTGATATTATGTGACTTCTGAGTCTGAGTCACAGAAGATGACACTGCTTCTGTCTGATTCTCTTGAGATCCTTGCTCTTGGAATTCAGCTGCTGTGCTGTGAGAAAGCCTGTGTATGGCACATTGGGAGTCTAATGTAAGGAATCAAAGCCTCTGGCCTTTAGCCCTGGCTGAGCTTCTAAATGATGGCCAACACCTATCAGCCAGTCAAGTGAGTGACTTGGAAATGGATCTTCCAACCTCAACTGAGCTTGCCCAGAAAATGCCGTGGAAAGAAGATTCAAGCTGTCTTTGTCAATTTCTGAGAGAATAGATCCATGAGCAGAATTACTATTGTTGTTTGAAGGCACTAGGTTATGAGGTGCTTTATTATTTATTATTTTTAGTGGTGACTAGAATAGGCTTTGTCAGGAGGACAGTAAAGCAGAGTTGAGACTCAACTCCTGGTCAGGATCTCCATTCTAACAAGCTGACACTATTCATTTTCTTTATTTAAGAAGTTTAAGAAATGACTTAAGAGAAGTGGCTTGTGCCAGCATGGCAGTCTGGTACTCTGCCTGCAGGTGCATTTGATGGATGGAGCCCAAGAACCTGGGCCTCAGCTGAGAAACTTCATCGGCAGCTTCTTTTTGTGCCTCAGACCCGCCCTCCATTCTTCCTGACCTCTCTTCTCCTGCTCATCCCAGCCTTGGACCACCTTCTCACTCCAGCACCATCTGGCCATCTCCCACAATTCAGTGGTGTGCAGGAGCCCACTCAGACCAGCTCACAAGACTCCACTATCCACATCTCTTCTCAACCTCACAGAAACCAATAAATGCTTCAAGTTAAGGCTTCCCTTTCTATCCAGAAGCCAGTTTACCAGGATGTCCAGCTCCCTTAGCCTCACTCTCTCTTGCCCATGAGGTGTTCACAGAAAGAAAGAAAGATCAAGATAAACATGAAAGTTCTAGACTTTGTCTTCAAAAGATTGGCAGGCATAAATTGCCATATGCACAAGGCTCTGATGTAAAAGGGGTGAGCCAGGGTGAGGGTGCAGAGCATCCTCAGTCTCAGAGAGTGGATGATGCTGCTTAGGATGGGAAGGATAGAGAAAAGTCTGACAAAATGCCTTTCAGGCAGAAAGATCCAGTGCCCATGACTGAAGGAGGGGGGTGTCCACTGGGGGAGGAGGGGTGGACGTGCATGGAAGTAGGCTGCAGTGTTAATTTATTAGATGTAAAATTTTCAAAATCTAATTTTTCAAAGTCTATTTTGGTGTTTTTCCATTTTCAAAATATACTGAGAGTTTGGAAGTAGTTGCAAGTGACCTGGGCCTTCTCTGACTCCTAAAAGCCCCTGGGAGCACTATAAGGGCATGGACGTGTAGTCCTTCCAAAGCTTTGCTCAGTGTCCTCTGACTAGCTGAGGACAAAGTGTGTGTGTGTGTGTGTGTGTGTGTGAGGGGATGTGCAATAAATCCAAGTGGCTGAGGAGCCAGTCAGGGTTCATGTGGTGAATGACCATAGGGAGGACCTTGGTCTTTAGCTTCTGTGGGATGAGAAGCTGCTGAAGACTGTTACATGAGGGGATGGTGTACAAGTTGGTTTTGCTGAAATAGCAAAGAGCTCCAAAAATCTCAGAGGTACTTATAAAATGTATCTCTTCTTCACATTACATGAGAACCGTAGGTGACCCGAGCCTCTGCTCCAGGTTACAAGCCTGCTCTGCTCCTGCGCCAGTGTCCCAGGTCCAGGACCCAGGCTGCGTCCTGGTCTGAAACGAGCCTGTCTAGTGCTTGGAGAAAGTGCAGGGGCGTGCAAGATCTTTCATTTCTGTGCATGGATTATTCTCTAGTTGAGGCAGGAGGGCTTAGTTGCTGTGTGACATGTGGGATTTGAGTTTCCTGACCAAGGATGGGACCTGCATCCCCCCTGCATTGCAAGGCAGATTCCTAACCACTGAACCACCAGGAAGTCCTAAGGCTAAGGCCATCTTAAAAGAGCCTCCGGAGACTATCAAAGATGATGAAAGCCATTAGAACACAACCATTCACTCAAAGTGTAAAGTATCTTTTTTAAAAAAGAATTTTATTGGAGTATGGTTGATTTACAATGTTATGTTAGTTTCTTGTGTGCAGCAAAGTGAATCAGTTATTTTTGTCATTGTTGTTCCATTGCTAAGTCATGTCTGATTCTTAGCGACCCCATGGACTGTAGCATGCCAGGCTCCTCTGTCCTTCACCATCTCCCGGAATTTGCTCAGATTCATGTCCATTGAGTCAGTGATGCTATCTAACCGTATCATCCTCTGCCACCCCCTTCTCCTTTTGCCTTCAATCTTTCCAAGCATCAGGGTCTTTTCCAATGAGTCAGCTCTTCGCATCAGGTGACCAAGGTATTAGAACTTCAGCTTCAGCATCAGTCCTTCCAATGAATATTCAGGGTTGATTTCCTTTAGTATTGACTAGTTTGATCGCTTGCAGTCCAGGGGACTCTCAAGAGTCTTTTCCAGCACCACAATTCAAAAGCATCAATTCTTCGGCGCTCAGCCGCCTTTATGGTCCAACTCTTGCATCCATCCTTGACCACTGGAAAACCCATAGCTTTGACTATATAGATTTTTGTCAGCAAAGTGATGTTTCTGCTTTTTAATACACTGTCTAGGTTATACATATACATATACCTACTCTTTTTTAGATTCTTTTCCCATATGGGTCATTACAGAACATTGGGCAGAGCTTCCTGTGTTTTACAGGAGGTTCTTATTATTATGTGTTTTATATATAGTAGCATGTATATGTCGATCCCCAAATCTCAATTTATACCTCCTCCCCTTACCCGCTGTAACTGTGTTTGTTTTCTACATCTGTAATTTTACTTCTCTCTTGTAAATAAGTTCATTTGTACCCTTCTTTAGATTCCAATATGTGAAGTCTCTTATGATGTCACATGAGCAATGCCTGCTGCTGCCACAAGCAGCCTCTGTGCAGCGAGGGGCTGAGTAACAGTTGGCATTGGAAAGACACTTTCATCATTGTTGCCAACCCACCTCTCGACCCAGCTTTGAATGCTATTCATGTTTATTTCCCAGACTTTATGGTTTGTGTGGAGTCTATGACCATGACCCCAAGAATAGCTAAAGATCAAAAAGTCTTTCCCTTTTATTTCCCCTCCGCCCCTGTGATCTTCCTATAGGCCTTACCGTGGGCTTTTCTTGCATTCACTCTGATTTTGGATTGGGCAGAACCCCTATGAGTTTTAGCTGCTGTTCTTAGATTGGCCCCCTGTGCTTCCCAGTGAGTACCTGTTGACTGTGTTGAGGGTCTTCTATTGTTTTGTCTCTCAATCTCTTACTCTGCTGACTCGGCTTCTTCTCACACAGATGCTGACACTATGCAGGTCACGTGGCAGTTGTGATTTGTCTCCATATACTTGCACCTTGAGGCTCAAGGAGACACTTTGTCACCTAACTTTGTTGAAAATGTTGGCCCTGGTTTTTAGTTTTGCTACCTAGCTGCTCTGTTTTACATGAGGATTCAAGGAAGATACAGAATCTATGCTCCCAATGTAACCACCATTTCTCCCCAAATACTCAGAACTAGCATTCTAACAAATTCCTTGGGAGGTTTGTATGCATATTAAAGCTTGGGAAGAACCGCTACAGATTCTAGGATATGACTGGTCCTTAATAGATGGTAGTTATTAATATATACTTCTTAAAATTTGTTCTAGCAGCCCCAGAGTCATTCATCATATTGACTGAGTTTATGTTGATTTTCAACATTACTACACTAAAGACTTTTATTTAAAAAGTTTTTAAAGCATTTTAAAGCAAAACCTGCTATACTTGTATTAAATTTCTGTTACTCTACTTATTCAGCTGCTTAAATTATATATACTTTTTTCCAGATGGATATGTTAGGGTAGTCCTTGCTTATACCCTAAGCTTATACCTTGCTTAAACATATTATCTAGAAGATCAATAAAATTTCCATCACTGAAGTCATGCACCGCTGTGGGGTAAGCTCCTCTTTGCAGAATCAGGGCAAATTTCAAAGAGTAAAATTTAGTTATCTCAAGACAAGACAAAGTCAGAGTTACATTTGCAATTCATTATCAATCTGTGCTTCAGAAATCCTCTGGGCAGTTCTGGTCGATTTGGACAGATGGCAAGTTTATGGAATTCAGGTATAATTTGCTTCATACACCTGATCCCAGTCTTCCCTTTCACTGCCACATTCACCCCCTCAGGGATTTATTTGTTTACTTCTTCACAGTTGGCTGTATTTTGCAGGGGTGGGGGGTGGGGGAAGGAATGCAAGTTGCAGACTTCTAAGTAAAATATACCTCTTGTTTTTTTCAACTCATCTCCTGGCCCCTGACCCTTCCCTGCTGTTGCATTGCCATGTTTAAGACCTGGGAGTCAAATAAGAGAAAAGTCTTCAAAAAAGATAGAAGTGATAAGTTTGAGATAGTTTAATTATTCTGATGTAGATATGCCTGGTTGGAAACTGGAGAAAATTAAAACATAGACATATAGCTACATATATGTGTAGTTATTAGAATAAAAAGTATACATAGTACATAGATTATAAAGCTGGTACAGGATAATCAAAAAGTCTTTTGCCCCAAATGTCATCGAAGTTTCTACAATCATATTGTCTCGTATTTCATTTACCGGCTCCCATGCCAGACAGGTGCACTGGGACCATAGCAGGTCCCTTTCCACAAGTTACTGGCTGATAAATGAAGTCTTCCCCATGTGCTTCAGCACAGCCAATATCAGTAGACCAAAATTAAATAGGTAAATGGAAAGCAGCAAGCATTCAGTGTAGCTGAGAGGATTTCCAAAAAAAGAGAGTAGTTTTGCATCAAAATTGATTACTGAGTTGTCCTCTAAATCTAATTGTTCCATGGTCTATCTAGCCAGATAGTTCCACATCTTCTTATAACCGCAATACATTTGTCAAGTATGACTCAGGTAGAATTATGTCTTCATGAAACCCAGATTTGACTTTGTGAATATATGTTTATAATTTTAATGAAGTCCATTTATCAGTCCCTAACTTTATTGTTCACGCTTTTTGCATTTTACTTAAAAAAAATCTTTGCTTACACCAAGATCAGGTGTATTTACCTGATTAGGCAGATATTTACCTGTTTTCTCTTAAAATTTTCTGACTATTTTCATTTAGTCCCACCTTTAATTGGTTTTTGTGCTTGGATATGATGTGAGAGAGGCATTCGTATGTAATATTTTCCATATGGATGTTCAGTTGTCCTAGCATAGTTTATTAAAAAGATCGTCTTTCCCTCTACCACAGTGCAGTTTATCTTTGGATTAGTCAACTAGTTGACTATGTGCAGATCTGTTTTTGATATGTAGTTTGTTCCACTGCTATATTTTTTTCTTCCTCACCAGTATCATACTTTCATAAGAAATGCAACTTCATGATAATCTTGCTGTTTGGTAATACAGGACCTCCAGCTTGTTCATCTTCAGTTGCCTTGGCTACCCTTTTACTTTTGTAATTCCATGTAAACTTTAGAGTCAGCTACAAAAAAAGTCTGCTAGGATTTGGATTTATATTGCATTAGATCTATAGAGCATTCTGGGAAAAATTGATATCTTCAGAATATTGAATGTCCCAATCTAAGAGTGTGAATCTATCCCTCCCTAGTTTTTTTTTTTTTTTTTAAGATCTTTAATTTATCTCAGCAGATTACTAAGGCTATAGTGAAGGGTCTTGCACATGTTGTGTTTAATTTATTCCTACATATTTGACATTTTGTGATGTTAATGTAAATGACATTTAAAATTTTGTTTTTAAAATTTGTTTGTTGCAGGCTTATAGAAATGACCTTTGTATCCAACAACCTTGCTAAATTCAATTGTTAATTCTGGTAGTTTGTAGTGTCTTTTGACCTTGTGGATGTACATAATCATGTTGAAATGCTTAATGACAGTTTGTCTTCTTTTTAATCTTCACATCTCACTTGTTTTATGTTCTTTTGTCCTTTCTTGTTTTTTTGTTTTAATTTGAATTTTTATTGTTTGATTTTTTTCCCCTCTAGTAACTGGTTAGTTTTACACAAGTCAGTTATACGTTGTTTTACCTTTCTTCTGGTGGTAACTCTAGCAGTTACAATGTGCATTCTTGACTTGGCTTCCCTGGTGGCTCAGACGATAAAGAATCTTGATTTACTACAATTTAGTAAAAATTACCTGGAGAAGGCAATGGCACCCCACTCTAGCAACTCTTGCCTGGAGAATCCCATGGACGGAGGAGCCTGGTGGGCTGCAGTCCATGGGGTCGCTACCAGTCGGAGACGACTGAGTGACTCCACTTTCACTTTTCACTTTCACACATTGGAGAAGGAAATGGCAACCCACTCCAGTGTTCTTGCCTTGAGAATCCCAGGGATGGGAGAGCCTGGTGGTCTGCCGTCTATGGGGTCACACAGAGTCCGACACGACTGAAGCGACTTAGCAGCAGCAGCAGTAAAAATTACCAGGGCTTCCCTGATGGTTCAATGGTAAAGAATTTGCCTACTAATGTAGGAGACGTGGGTTCGATCCCTGAGTTGGGAAGATCCCCTGGAGAAGGAAATGGCGACCTACTCCGATATTTTTGCCAGGAAAATCCCATGGACGCAGGAGGCTGTTGGGCTACAGTCCATAGGGTCACAAAGAGTCAGTCGATCATGACTTAGTGACTAAACGACGACAAAAATGACTACTTTTACCACTTTCCCAGTAACGTTAGGATCTTATGATACTTTAACTCTATTTACCCTCTTCTGTATTTTGCATTATTTTTGTCAAAAGCATTATTCTATGTAATTTTAAATCCCACAAGATAGTTAATATTGTTTTATCGAGTTTGTGTTGATTAAACATATTCAAAAATTACTTTTTCCAGTGTTCTTCATTCCTTCTTTCATTCCTTATTTCTGTCTGGGATCACTGTCCATCTGTTGGAAGAACTCCCTTTTAGGGTTTTAGTGCTTTCCTGTTGCCATGAATTCTCAGTTTTTCTTTGTCTAAAAAATGTGTTTACTTCACCTTTATTTGAAAGAAATTGTTTTTCTGGGTCTAGAAATCCAAATATGTGCTTCTATACCAACTACCACTTAATAGTCTTACAGATAGATGAAAATTTATTGAGCTTCAAATAATTTTCATAATTTATTAAGTTGACATTGATCTTGCTGTTCTAGTCAATGTCATGTAATTTCTCCTAACATCCCCTTCTTTCTAGTGTTCTGTAATGGGAATAGTCTCAGGTTTGAAAAGAAAAATACTTAAGAGTCAGTTTAACTTAAACCAAGTCATTTAACTTCCCTGAGCCAGTTTCATCATGTCTAAAAGGGGGGAAATATATTAATGGCTTTATTTCACTGGGAAATTATGAGGCTCTGTTGAGATCTGTATGAAAGTGCTTTGTAATATGTAAAGTACCAATCATTTAAAAAAATTTAGTGTTATTATTTACAGGAACAGAAACATTTTCAGTGTATACATCCAGGATTTTCTTACAAATGCACATTTTGTTGAACACCCACAAAATGGTTAAAAAGACGGTATTCATGTATGTATGTATTGGTATATACTTTGCCTTTTATGTTTGAAGTTACATAAAACACAGCTTACACAAGGTCAGTGGCAAATTTATTTCTGATCTTTCAAACAACTAATAAGAAAAGCGAGACCTGGCTAGTTACATAATTCAAAATACCCAGAAGGTAAAATTAACCCATTATTCAGGAGAAAAGTTCTTTCTTAACACTAAGTTCAGAAATTTCCCCTTAGTTTTCTTAATGATGTAGATTATTTAAAATATTTTTCTACTGGTTTAGAGATGAATGATTTTCATAGTTATTACAAGTTAGTGTTGGACTGATCTAGAACCTTAATATTCTGTTTCATACTCTAAAGGGAGAATTTATGCACATTAATATGAGCTGCAGGCAACCACTCTCCCACCCTATTTGCAAATGGATTCTATTTAGAAAACTAATAAAGATGCTGGCTTCCTTTTCAGAATTCTTGGGCACACATTAGAGGGAAGGCTAGGCTAATAAATTTAAATTTCATTTTGCATATATAACACTAACTGAACTGCCTTAGGAAGACAGTATTTATCTGCATTTTATTTTTCCTTCGAAGAGGTTAATTCAGAGATTCCTTACTACCTTTATCAAATATTTATTGAGTCCCTACTCTGTGTAGGCATATTCCTGTTGGATTGTTTGCTCTCCTCTGACAAAAGGTGTTCATTTAGACTTCCATTTTGTGCTTTCTTCTTTCATTTTTTTCCTTTTTTTTTTTAAAAATAAACATGTATTTAAGTAGAAAACAAAGTGTATGTTAGTGCCTCACATCCAGTGCCCTAGATCATCTGAGGTTTTGTATTTTGTATGATGATCAAATTTGAAAGAGGACATTTATTCCTCATTCAGATTCTTTGATTGTGTCTTCAGGTCCCTGGCATGCATTTTGTATGAAATGTGCTGCATGAATCATGCATTCACTGGCTCCAATTTCTTATCCATTGTTTTAAAAATTGTTGAAGGAGACACTCCTTCTCTCCCTGAGAGATACCCAAGACAGCTGAATGCTATTATGGAAAGGTACGGAAAGAAATGTATTGCTGCATAAACAATTTTAAATTGTACTTACATTTTAGTTCATTTGAAAAATAATCTTCTTTTTAAACATTGCAGCATGTTGAACAAGAGTCCTTCATTGAGACCATCTGCAATAGAAATTCTAAAACTTCCTTACATTGATGAACAACTACAGGTATTTAAAATGAAAGGGATATTGGGAAGTACATATTAGCATTTATATATCTTCTAGGACTTGAAGATGTGCTGCATTAAAGAATCAGGCAGAAAGGAGAAACAAGAAGTTTTTTAAAAGCTGGGGGAGATTGTTAGTAGTCAGTCTCTTTGCCAAAGAAGGTGTGTGAGCTCCAGTTCCCTGATGCCCCAGATATGAGAAGTTAGAATTGTAATTTTCTCCCTAACAGCAACATCCGCCCTTAGAACTCTTGACTCACAAATCTTTCCTTGTTACTTCGTAAGTATATTCCTGCTAGTATAACAATGTACTACCAATGATGCAAAATCTGGAGGTTTCATTAGGCCTTTATTATTCTACTCCTTTATTTTGTATCCTAATAATACTTTTTATTGCTTAGCTGAGTTTATTTTGTTTTCCTGTAGATTAGACATTCTGATGCAGAGAATCTGCCTTCAATGGTAAGAACAGAAAATGATATCCTCTCAGGAGGTTTTGTTTTTGTTTGTTTGTTTTAGATTTTATAGGCTTTTACAATCCAAATCCCTCAGGCAGATTTCCTTTAATTTTATGAATAATTTTAAGTGGACCCACAAAGCAGTCATTCACCTTCACAAATGGACACACCTTTTCACAGGAAGCAGGGATGCTGACTTGATGTGCAGTTGTTAGTTGAGCACCCAGCACTGCTGACACTCCAGGCCTGGGGGGGAGGTTGGTTAAATGACAGGCACAGATATGGCTTTTGTCCTTTGAAGCTTGACTGCTAGTAAGAGGATCCAATAACCAAGAAAAAGTAAGCAAGTAAAAAAAATTATTGTAAACTATCAGAAGCACTAGGAAGAAAGAAAACAGGATGCTGTGAAATACAGTAAAGGGAGGACTTTGTTGGTCAGAGAAGGAGCAGGTTGACATTGCAACATCAGTGAGACAGTGAGAAGCAGCCAGCCCTACAGAAAGCCTGAATGAGAATGTTGGGATCACACGGAGTGGGTGCTATAAAGCCCTGACTTAGGTGATATTCCCTGGAGGAGGAACCCCTAAAGATGTGGGATGAGCATGACAGGACGGAGAGGTGGTAGGAGCTCCCTGATGCTTGTAGCTCTCCCCGAACATAGCTGTCCTCTTGTCTGAGGGCAGACTTCTGAGAAGAGGCTGGCTATTGTGATCAAAACCACAATGAAGGGTATGTGAGCCGACAAACAATTCGCAAGGTATCCAATAGATTCCCTGGGAATAGGGTGAGACAAGTGAGGCATTTGCCCTGGTGCAAAATTAAAGAGGATGCCAAGAACTCAGTAATCAAGATAAACTGTGTTGTGATGCAATGTTTAAAAAATCCAAAGTGATGCTAATTAAAAATCCATAGTAACAAAGTACCTAAAGTTCAAGGACAGGATCCAACAAGGCTAGGATTGAGGTGAAGCTAAAATGAAGCAGGGCTGAAACTGCAGAGCTTTCCCAGGGATGAAAGTCCCTCCATGTCCGCTGTTACTGTAGAAAAAGGCTTTTTAGTCTCACTAGCTCTTCCCTGAGTTCCAAAATGCAGACTCAAACTGTTACTAATTAGAAAAATGAGGGAATGCAGAAACAAAAGAAAAGCAGTCAAGCAAGAAAAGTAAGATAGTCTAAACAATAGTTCCATGAATCCTAGGTCTTCCCCCAAGGGATATATATAATGACCTGTTGCATACCTTTGAGCTGTTCTGCAGAAACTAAGACCCCCTACCCAGGTGGTGACTATATGATGCCCACTAGTACGTAGACCTCAGACTGGTTGATGATTAAGATTTCCAAAACACCACCCTACCTGTCACCTCACCACCTACCAGTCCTAAGAAAGTCTGTGAGCTGCAACCCTCACCCTAAATGTTGCCTTTAAAAAACTTTCCCTAAAGTCATATTCACACTGCTATATTCAAAATGGATAACCAACAAGGACCTATTGTTTAGCACATGGAACTCTACTCAAAGTGATATGCCAGAGTGGATGGGGGTGGGGTCTGGGGGAGAATGGATGCATGTATGTGTGTGGCTGAGTCCCTCCTCTGTTCACCTGAAGCTCCCACAACATTGTTAATCAGTTATAGGCCAGTACACAAATAAAAAGTTTAAAGTTTGGAAAGAAAACAAACCCTTCCCTGAAAGCTATCAGGGAGTTTGGGTCTTTTGAATATTAGGTGCCCATTCTCCTTTCTTGGCACCCTGCCATAAACACTGTACTTTCCTGCACCACAATCTGCTGTCAGTAAATTGGTTTTGCTGGCAAGTAGACCTAAGGTCAGCTTGAAAAGAAAGTGAGATGGAATGCTGTAAGTTCAGGACTGGGTTTGATATTGTATTCTCCAAGGCTTTTTGTCATTAATTTTTAAAATATTATTGTGTTAACATACTATTTATCTTAGTTACTGAGTTTCTTGTGCCCCTTAAATTTGCACCTGAGAGGTGAGTGCCCTCTCACCCTAGTCCTGGCCCTGGTGATGCTGAAACTTGGCCTGTGTGCACCAGTGCTGAACCAAATGTTGGAGACAAGAGTTCTGGGTGAGGTAGAGAAGAGTAGCTTTATTGCTTTGTCAGACAAAGGGGGACACAGTTGGCTCATGCCCTCAAAACTGTGTGTTCCAACGCAGGGGTCCTGGTGGCTCAAACACTAAAGCATCTGCCTACAATGCGGAAGACCCGGGTTCAATTCCTGGGTAGGGAAGATCTCCTGGAGAAGGAAATAGCAACCCACTCCAGTATTCCTGCCTGGAGAATCTCATGGTTAGAGGAGCCTGGTAGGCTACAGTCCACTGGGCCACAAAGAGTCAGACGCGACTGAGCGACTTCACTTTCACTTTTCACTTTATAGCAATGGTTCAAGGGTGGGGTTTCTGATAAGGTCAGGGTATGTGCAGGGCCTTTACTCCTTTAGTCTGGTCTCAAGTGATCTCCTCATGAGCTTCTGTGGTCCCTGAGATTATCAGTCTGTGACCTTCTCTGTAGAATGAGGAATGCTTCCTTAAGTAGTTAACATCTTCCATTTATTCAGGGTTTTAGTTCTGCAGAAGAGCTCAGAGATACTGTTATACGCACCCCTCGAGGGGGACCAGGACTCTGCCCTAAGGCTGCACTGTTGTTTTTTGCCTACTCCTCCCTTGTCTCTGCATCCCCTCCCTTCCCTGATCAACAACTATTTGAACCCGCCCTTTGGAATCAGGGAAGGTCATGGAGGCTGAGTCTATTCCCTATAAACGAGAAACAGGTGACAGAGAAAGACTTTCTTGCCCAGGAGCCCCGCAGGTTTCTGCTTGGTTTCACTGGGAGTGAAGACATTGTCCACTAACAGCCCTGAGGTGGGAGACAGCTGTGTATTCTTGGAGCTGAGAAAAGGCCTATCTGTATCTGGGTGACTGGAAGTGAGAGAGCGATATGAGGTGAGAGAGGTAGGCAGGGGCCTGACCCACAGGAGCTGCTGTGTAATGTTTTTAACCCTTTACAGAAGGAAAAATGTTACTGGTCGGTTTGATTTTAAGCCTCAGACACGGTCAATAGTATTACACATCAGAAAAGGCCCCTGGTCATTTTATGCCTCTTCATCCCTGAAGAGGATTCTTTAAGGCGTGTTATGGCTGTTCTTTTTTCAGGACCTGATGTGTCGATATTCGGAAATGGCCCTGGAAGACAAGAATTTGAATAGTCAGGAGGAAGCAGCTTATATAATTAATGCTGTGTAAGTAATTGCTTTATTTTAAAAAAAGGCCCACTGAGTATAAATGTTAAATGCATTTATCTTAAAAAATCTATTAGTGGTAAGCTGACTGCATGTAGTATCCTAGAATTCACTTAAGTCTTGCCAAGAAATTAAGGAGCTTCAGTAACTTGATGTTTCAAATCCCTTTGCCCCAGGTGGTAGCAAATTGAAACCATAAAAGTTTAAACCTCTACAAAGCTACAAAGCTTTACAGATCTGCAGGGTAGCTCTGCAGTTGCACTGTAAGTATATAAAGAAATTTATCTTTCAAGCATTTAGTGACGTTTATGCTAATGAACATTCAGATTAAGCATAAATGGCTATCACATATTGTTTGTTTAGCAGGAACTGGCAGAGTATCTATTGAAAAGTCGACACTGTGGAATCTTGGGACAACTGAAAATAAGCCAAAATTTATTTTCTTGAGATGTACATAAGAACTAGAGAATGTGTGTTTCATATTTCTCTCTCCTGCGTGATTCAGAGTTCCTGTGCCATAACTTACAAGAGCCCAGAATACTAGCTTATGTCAGAATAGCCATGTGTCGCTGTGCAGCCTGTTACTGCACAACTCCAGAGGGCACCACTGAGAAGACCAAATCTATAATTTTGCTAACGGAACTGTATTTAATTTTGTGAGGACCCAGTGAGAGTGACAGTCCCTCCCAGAGCTGTGCAAGGCTGTGAAGTAAGAACGTTAGCCATTAGCAGCTTGATCTTCAAGGTCAAATTACACAAATATGCTTCTCTATCTCCCAGTCCAGTGGTTTCTCAACTGTGCTATGTTTGTCTTCCATATCCACATTCAAACTGAGGGAACTGGTCCATCCAAGGTATTCAGTCATTTTTTAATGCATGGTTTCCAGTTAAAATACCCTGTACATTAAGAGATATATCTTTAGGCATGCTCCTATAACCTAGTTTTCTTGGGTTACTACCTATTTTTTCAAGAATGCTTGGAACTTCTCATTTTAGTTTATTAATGGGATATGTGAGAATAATAGATACCTTATTTTTAAAACAGTGGACTTACTTTAGCTATCAATTTGCACTGTAATTGAGAAACAGTTTGCCTGACTGTGCTTACAATTTTGTTGTGCTCGAATCCAATTCTTTGGGTGGTCTTTCACATTATGAGATATTGATTTCAAATTGTAACTGTTATTTTCAAGATATATGACTCTGTTTTGAGGGTTCTTTTTGGTCTTACAAAGACTAAGGGCATATGTATTCCTGAAAACTGCATGGCCCCTGGAGGTTCTGGTCTGAACTATATTCCAGAAGAATGAGAACTGCCTAGCAATCATTAAAATTTCCTCATAACGTTTCTTCAGGAGGGAGTTGAGTGCAAAAGGCATTCCACTATTGGGCCATAATCAAGCCAAATGCCATTAAGAATGTGGCTGCAGACCTTTCAGTACATTTAACATATGCACATTACTTTAACTGAAGAAAGAGGCTCTTGAATAATATTGGCTAACATTTCCAGAGGTAATGACCATATGCTTTGCTCTGTTATAAGCTCTTTGCCTGAATTAGCTCATTTAACCTCAAAGTGACCCCATAAAATAGGTAGTATTATAATTATTATTATTTAAATGATCATAGAGAGGTTAAGTACCTTGTCTAAAGGCATATAGCCTGTAGCCTAATGCAGGAGACCCTGGTTCAGTTCCTGGGTTGGGAAGATCTTCTGGAGAAGGGATAGGCTACCCACTCCAGTATTCTTGGGCTTACCTGGTGGCTCAGATGGTAAAGAATCCGCCTGCAATGCGGGAGACCTGGGTTCTATTCCCAGTTGGGAAGATCCTCTGGAGAAGGGAAAGGCTCCCCACTCCAGTATTCTAGCCTGGAGAATTCCATGGACTGTATATTCCATGGGGTTGCAAAGAATCAGACATGACTGAGTGACTTTCACTTTCACTTTAAGAGCTAGAATTTGAACCCAGTGAATGTTCTTAACCACTCAATTAATCACTATGCCGTGAAAATACCTACTGGGGAGGAGGAACTTTCAAGATGGCAGAGGAGTGAGACGTGGAGATCATCTTACATATACATAAAAAATATGTCTGTATGTGGAACAGCTCCTACAGAACATCTACTGAACACTGGCAAAAGACCTCTAAGCTAATCTCTGTGTAACAGGGTAAGGCAAAAGAAATCAGGAAAAAAAAAAAAAAAGAGCCAGAGGGATCAGGACAGAACCTGTGCTTCAGGGAGGGACCTATAAAGGAGGAAAAGTTTTCACGCACTTGGAAACCCCCTCACAGAGGGAAATGGGGGCAGACAGAACCTCAGAGGGGAGCACAGCAACAGGTGAGCAGAAGGCAAAGCAGAGAGAATTCAGCACAGAGGTCAGTGCCGACCAGCACTTCCCGGCCTGAGATGCTTGTTTGCGTGCCTGCCGTGGTGAGTCGGGGCTGGGTGCTGAGGCTCAGTCTTTGGAGTCAGGCCCCAGGAAGAGGACAGGTTTAACTGCCATGAAGACAGACTGAGGGGGCTACTACAACACAGTTGAGGGAGTCCAGGGGAAAGCCTGGGCCAGCCAGAGAGACAAGGGACTTTCTAACTCTGAACGCTTGCAGATGGCAGGACCCCACCTTTATAAGTACCAGAGGCAGGATGGGCCACTGCTGCAGTTCGTGACCCCAGGAGTGGGTGTGAAGGCTGCTGCAGCTGCCACCAAGCCGTGAGCAGGCAGGTTGCTGCCCATACCTTACTGGGAGCCTGTGCAGCCTGGCACTGCCGAGGGACCCACAAGCTGGGGCCAATTCCCCTGGGACAGCACATGGCTTGCCTCAGGCTGTAGCAAATCCCTGCAGGCCTCTGCTACCACAGACACTCCTCACCCATCCAGTTGTGTCTGCTGTGCCTCCCCTGCTCCCCAGCCCCAGCCCGACTGAGCAAGTGAGCCCTGTGCGGCTGCTGCATTTGCTTCCCCGGTGGCTCAGCTGGTAAAGAATCTGCCTGCAATGCAAGAGACCTGGGTTTGACCCCTGGGTTGGGAAAATCCTCTGGAGAAGGGAACCGGCTACCTACTCCAGTATTCTGGCCTTGAGAATTCCATGGACTGTACAGTCTACGGGGTCACAAAGAGTCAGACATGACTGAGCAACTTCCACTGTCTGGGCTGGGAACAGACAATGGAATGTGGCCTACAAACAGAGGTGGGGCCAAAACCAATGCTGAACACGAGGAGCTGTGTGACCAAAGAAGAGGAAGGGAATTCACTTCTGTAGCTGCAGGTGCAGCAGGTTAAATCCCCGCAATTAGCTTGAGGCTGTGGATTTTGGTGGCAACTGTGGACTTTGGGGGCAACTGTCGCCTTTGGAAGCAAGTACAAGCTGGAGTAAGACCAGATCCGAGTCTGAGCTGACTCCACAGTGCCAGCAGGTCCAGAGACCTTCCTAGAAATATTAGAGAACTTTCTGAGTAGACAGATTGGCTGGAGCTCACTATGTGGCAAGGACAACTGAGGCCACAGGAAAATATTCTTCTTACTACCACTCTCTTTTCTTTTTCATTTCATTCTATTGTTCTTTTTTTTATTAGTTCTTTAATTTTTTGTTTTTACTTACTTTTTGCTTTTTTAATGCTTTAAAAAATTATTGTATTTTCCCCTATTTCTACAGTAGTTTTTCCTTTTATTGTATTTTCCCCTGTGTTTTTGGTTTCGTATTTTTGCTACTCTAGTTTTTAGTGTTTGTTTTCATTTGTATGTTTGTTTATTGGTTTGATTGCCTCTTCTTTGTTGGTTCCTCTTTTTATTCTTTCTTCTTTTTTGTGTGTGTGAGTTTCATTGTGTGTTCCTGTATGTTTAGTGTTGCTTTTACCATTTGTCGTGGGGTTTTGTCTGTCCATTCTTTTTGTTTGTTTGTATATTTGCTTGATATTTATTCTATTTCTCTCTTTGTCTTTCTCTTCTGTGCTGTGTGGCTTGTGGAGTCTTTGTGCTCCAGTCAGGGTTTGAGCCTGAATTTCCAAAGTGGAAGACGGAGTCCATAACATTGGACAACAGCAAACTCCTGACCCCATGGAATATTAATCAGCAAGAGCTCTCCCAAAGGTGTCCATCTCAATGCTAAGACCTGACCTCACATGAAGACCAGCAAGCTCCAGTGCCAGACAATCACACCGAACAACTAGCCAAACAAGAGCACAACACTACCTGTTAGCAGACAGGCTTCCCAAAGGCATGCTGAGCTCACAGACTCCCCAAAACATACCACTGGACATGGCATTACCCTTCAGAGAGACAAGATCCAGCTCCACCTACCAGAACACAGGCACCAGTCCCCTGCCAACAGGAAGCCTTCACAAAGCACTGGTCTGACCCCACCCAATGATGGCAGAAGTAAGAGGAACTACAGCCTTGCAGCCTGTGAAAAGAAGACTCCAAACACAGTAAATTAAACAAAATTAAAAGATAGAGAAATATGCAGCAGATGAGGGAGGATGCTAAAAATGAAAAAGACCAAACAAACGAAGAGGAAATAGACAGTCTACCTGAAAAAGAATTCAGAGTAATGATAGTAAAGATGATCCAAAATCTCAGAACTAAAATGGAGGCACAGATAAATAGAACAGAGGCCCAGATTGAGAAGACACAGGAAATGTTTAACAAGGACCTATAAGAAATAAGTAGAGTTGCTCAGTCGTGTCCGACTCTTTGTGACCCCATGGACTGTAGCCTACCAGACTCCTCAGTCCATGGAATTTTCCAGGCAAGAATACTGGAGTAGGTTGCCATTTCCTTATAGAGGAGAAAGAAAGCTTAGGGCTCACTTGCTCAGTCAGGCTGGGGAGTAGGAGAGGTACAGCAGACACAACTGGGATGTGTAGGGAGTACCTGTAGTGGCAGAGGCCTGCGGGGATTTGCTATAGCCTGAGGCAGGTCATGTGCTCTTCCAGGTGAACTGGCCCCAGTTCGTGGGTTCCTTGGCAATGCCAGATCGCACAGGCTCCCAGGAAAGTGTGGGCAGTGACCTGACAGTCAATGATGGACACCATAATGACTGATAAAAATTATGCTAGAGGGAACCAATAGCAGAATAACTGAGGCAGAATAATGGATAAGTGAACTGAAAGAATGGTGGAAATAACTGAAGCAGAGTAGAATAAAGAAAAAAGAATGAAAAGAAATGAGGACAGTCTCAGAGACCTCTGGGAAAACATTAAGTGTACCAACATTCGAATTAAGGGGTCCCAGAAGAGGAAGATTATATGAAAAGGTATGAGAAAATATTTGAGGAGATCATAGTTGAAAATTTCTCTAACATGGGAAAGGAAATAGCCACCCAAGTACAAGAAGCTCAGAGAGTCCCATATAGGATAAGCCCAAAGAGAAACATGCCAAGACACATATTAATCAAACTAACAAAAATTAAACACAAAGAAATATTAAAAACAGCAAGGGAAAAGCAACAAATGACATACAAGGGAATCCCCTTAAGGGTAACAGCTGATCTTTAAGCAGAAACTCTACAGGCCAGATGGGAGTGGCAGAATATACTTAAAGTGATGAAAGGAAAAAACCTACAACCAATATTTCTCTATATAGCAAGAGTCACATTCAGATTTGATGGAGAAATCAAAAGCTTTACAGATAAGCAAAAGTTAAGAGAATTCAGCACCACCAAACCAGCTTTACAACAAATGCTAAAGGAAATTCTCTTGACAGGAAACACAAGAGAAAGAAAAGACCTACCAAAAAAACAACAACAAAAAAAATTTGAAACAATAAATGGTAATAGGATCATATATATCAATAATTGATCCATTTACACTGTAAATGGATTAAATGCTCCAACCAAACAACACAGACTGGCTGAATGGATACAAAAACAAGACCTCTATATATGCTGTCTACTGCTGCTGCTGCTAAGTAGCTTCAGTCGTGCCCGACTCTTAGCGACCCCATGGACTGCAGCCCACCAGGCTCCTCCGTCCATGGGATTTTCCAGGCAAGAGCACTGGGGTGGGTTGCCATCTACAAGAGACCAATTTCAAACCTAGGGGCACATACATACTGAAAGTGAGGGGCTGGAAAAAGATATTCCACGCAAATGGAAATCAAAAGAAAGAGACAAAGAAGGACACTACATAATAATAAAGGGATCAAGAGATCAATCCAAAAAAATTATAACAATTATAAATATATATGCACCCAACATAGGAGCACGTCAATACATAAGGCAAATGGTAGCAGTTATAAAAGAGGAAATAATCAGTAACACAATAATAGTGGGGGACTTTAACACTCCACTGACACCAATGGACAGATTATCAAAACAGACAATTAATAAGTAAACACAAGTCTTAAATGACACATTGGACCAGTAGACCTAACTGATATCTTATAAGACATTCCATCCAAAAGCAGTAGAATACGTTTTTTTTTATCTGGAACATTCTCTGGGGTAAATTATTTCTTGGGTCACAAATCGAGCCTTGGTAAATTTAAGAAAACTAATCCTATATCAGGCATTCTTTCTAACCACAATGCTATAAGATTACATATCAATTATGGGGGGGGGAGCAGGAAATGTAAAAAACACAAACACATGGAGGCTAAACAGTACACTTCTAAATAACCAAGAGGTCACTGAAGAAATCAAAGAGGAAATTTTGAAAATACCTAGAAACAAATGACAATGAGAACAGAACAACTGAAAACCTATGGGACACAGTAAAAGCAGTGCTAAGAGGGAGGTCTGTAGCAATACAAGCCTACATTGGAAAACAAGAAAAACATCAAATAAACAACCTGGCCTTAACCTAGAGCAACAAGAAAAAGAAGAACAAAAAACCCCCAAATTTAGTAGAGGGAAGGAAATCATAAAGATCAGAGCAGACATACTAAGGGCAGGGAAAGATAGAGGGCAAGAGGAGAAGGGGGCATCTTGGACTCAATGGACATGAGTTTGAGCAAACTCTGGGAGACAGTGAAGGACAGGGAATCCTGGTGTGCTGCAGCCCATTGGGTCACAGAGTCAGACACGACTGAGTGAACCACAACAAGAGCATAAATAAATGAAAAAGAAATGAAGAAAATAATAGCAAAGATCAATAAAACTAAAAGCTGTTTCATTCCAAAGATAAACAAAATTGACAAACCATTAGCCAGACTCACCAGTAAAAAAGGGAGAAGACTCAAATCAATAAAATGCGAAGTGAAAAAGAGTTTACAATGGAAAACACAGAAACACAAAGGATCGTAAGAGCCTACTGTGAGCAACTATATGTCAATAAAATGGACAACCTGGAAGAAATGGACAAATTCTGAGAGAAGTATAACCTTCCAAGACTGAACCAGGAAGAAACAGAAAATATGCACAGACCAATCATAAGCACTGAAATTGAAACTCTGATTAAAAAAAAAAAAAATCTTCTGACAAGCAAATTTCCTGGGCCAGATGGCTTGAAGGCAAATTTTATCAAATGTCTAGAGAAGAGCTAACACATATCCTGCTCAAACTCTTTCAAAAAAACTTCAGAGGGAGGAAAACTCCAAAACTCATTCTCCAAGGCCACCATCACCCTGATACCAAAATCAGACATAGACGTCACAAGAAAAGAAAATCACAGGCCAAAATCTCTGATGAACATAGATGCAAAATCCTCAGCCAAGTTCTAGCAAACAGAATCCAACAACGCTTTAAAAGTATTCATACATCATGATCAAGTGGGGTTTATCTCAGAGATACAAGGATTCTTCAATACACACAAATGAATCAATGTGATACACCATATTAACAAATTGAAAGATAAAAACCATATGATGATCTCAATAGATGCAGAGAAAGCTTTAGACAAAATTCAACACACCTTAATGATAAAAAAAAAAAAAAAACTCTCCAGAAAATTGGCATAGAAGGAACTTACCTCTGCATAATAAGGGCCATATACATCAAACCCACAGCAAACATTATTCTCAATGGTGAAAAATTGAAAGCCTTTCCTCTAGGTCAGGAAAAAGACATGAATGCCCATGCTCATCACTGTTATTCAATATAGTTTTGGAAGTCCTAGCCACAGCAATCAGAGAAGAAAAAGAAATAAAAGGAATCTAGATTGGAAAAGAAGAAATAAAACTCACTGTTTGCAGATGACATGATGCTATCTATACATAGAAAATCCTAAAGGTGCCACCAGAAAATTACTAGCGCTAGTCAGTGAATTTAGTAAAGTTTCAGGGTACAAAATTAATACAAAGAAATCCCTTGCATTCAAATAAAATGCCTAGGAATAAGCCTACCTATAGAGACAAAAGACCTGTTTGCAGAAAACTATAAGACACGGATGAACAAAATCAATAATGACACAATGGAGAGGTATACTCTGTTCTTGGATTGGAAGAATCAATATTGTGAAAATAACTATACTTTTCCCCAAACAATCTACAGATTCAATGCAATTTCTATCAAATTACCAAGGGCATTATCCACACATCTAGAAGAAAAAATGTTATAGTTTGTATGGGAACAGAAAAGACTCCAAATATCCAAAGAAATTCTTGAGAAAGAAAAATGGAGTTGGAGGAATCAACCTTCCTGACTTCAGACTATACTGCAAAGCCACATTCATCAGTACAGTATGGTACTGGCACAAAACCAGAAATAAAAAACAATAGAACAAGATAGAAATCGCAGAGATAAACCCTCACACATATGGACACATTATCCTTGACAAAGAAGGCAAGAATATACAATGGAGAAAAGACAGCCTCTTCAAAAAATGGTGCTGGGAAAACTGGATAGCTACACATAAATTAGAACACTTCCTAACACCATACACAAAAATAAACTCAAAATGGATTAAAGACTTACATGTAAGCCCAGAAACTATAAAGCTCTTAGAAGAAAACATAGGCTCTTAGAAGAAACCATAGTGTCGAAACACTCTTTGACATAGATTGCAGCACAATCTCTCACTCACCTCCTTGAGTAATGAAAATAAAAACAAAAATAAGTAAGTGGAACCTAATTAAACTTAAAAGCTTTTGCATGGCAAAGGGAACAATAAACAAGATGAAAAGACAACCCTCAGAAGGGGAGAAAGTAATTGCAAATGAAACAGCTGACAATTAATTTCCAAAATATATAAGTAGTTCATACAGCTCAAAATCAGAAAACAATGCAATCAAAAAATGAGTAGAAGACCTAAACAGATTTTTTCTAAAAAAAGACATGAAGATGGCCAATAAACACATGAAAAGATGTTCAACATCACTCATTATTAGAGAAATGCAAATCAAAATCACAATGAAGTATCACCTCACACCAACCAGAATGGCCATCATCAAAAAATCTACAAACAACAAATGCTGGGGAGTTTGTGGAGAAAAGGGAACCCTCTTACACTGTTGGAAGGAATGTAAATTGCTACAGCCATTATGGAGAACAGTGTGAAGTTTCTTTAAAAAAAAAACAACAAAAACTAGGAATAAATATACCATATGACACAGCAACCCCACTACTGAGCATATACCCTGAGAAAACCACAATTCAAAAAGATACATGCACCACAATGTTCATTGAAGCCCTATTTATAATAGCCAGTACATGGAAGCACGTTAGATGTCTACTGACAGATGAATGAATGAGAAAGATGTGGTACATATATATATTACTCAGCCATAAGAAGAAGGAATTTGAGTCCGTTCTAGTGAGGTGGATGAACCTAGAACTTGTTATATAGAGTGAAGTAAGTCAGAAAGAGAAAAACAATATTGTATATTAACACATATATATGGAATCTGGAAAAACTGTATTGATGAACCTATTTTCAGGGAAGGAGAGGAGACACAAACAGAGAGAATGGAGTTGTGGACACCCAAGGGAAAGAGAGGGTGGAAGGAATTAAGAATGTCACATTGACATATATACAACTCTATTGTATAAAATAAATAGCCAGTGGGAAGCTGCCACTATATAACATAAGATGCCCAGTCTGTCACTCTGTGATTACCTAAAGGGGTGGGCTAGGGGGAGGGGAGGGAGGCTTATGAGGGAGGAGATATATATATATATATATATAAAATTATGACTGATTTGCATTGCTATATGGCAGAAACCAACACAACATTGTAAAGCAGTTTTCTTCCAATTAAAAAATAAATAAAATATTTTAAAATATCTACTGTGTGAAGCCTAGAAGACAGAGCATATTTAATAACATTTAGCTATTATAGTACTGGGGCTTCCCAGGTGGCTCAGTGGTAAAGAATTTGCCTGCCAATGCAGAAGCTGCAGGAGACACAGGTATGATCCCTAGATTGGGAAGATCTCCTGGAGGAGGAAATGGCAACCCACTCCAGTATTTTTGCCTGGAAAATCCCATGGACAGAGGAGCCTGGCAGGCTACAGTCCATAGGGTTGCAAAGAGTTGAATGCAACTGAGCATGCACATTATAATAGCATTTTGGGATACTTTTATGTGTCAGGCACTACATATACATTATCTCATATAATACTCATGATAGCCCATCCTTTATAGATGAGAAAACTGAGGTTCAGAGAGGTTCAGTAACTTGCTCAAGGATGCAGAACTAATAAATGGGAGAGATGGGATTCCAACCCTGTCTAATTCTAAATTTGTGTCCTATCCACATTGTTATTTACTCCTTAATAGTCAAGATCCTAATTTATCTTACACTATGAAAATCAGTCATAGGCAGTGAAATGAGCAGAAATTTGCAAAGTACATAATTTGCTTTTAAACAGAAATCTAATTTAAAAACTATTGCCAATTAACCACAGTCCTGCTTGGCTAATTACCTACCCAGAGTTTATTAGTTTTTGCTTGGCAAGTCTTGAGCTCTTTTTCCCTTCTCAGTAGTGTAATGATACTTCTGTAAAATACTTGTTTAATTTTTCTGAGCATGTTTGGGATGGGTTGCATGTGGGAATCTTTATCCTTATAGGCAAAAAAAGATTCACCTGCAGACCCTACGAGCACTGTCTGAGGTGCAGAAGATGACACCAAGAGAGAGGATGCGGGTGAGGAAGGTCCAGGCAGCTGATGAGGAGGCCAGGAAGCTGAAGTAAGTGACCTTCCCTTAGTGAAGGCTGCCTCTCAGGGCTCTAAAAGAATGTGCTAAAGAAAAGCAGAAACCACAAGAGAAAATTAAAATGTACATTCTTATATATTTATCAATTTTTTCTTTCACTCATTCGCTCAAAATATGGTGATTAGGTGTCAGACACTATTAATATCAGGCTTTCAGTCTTATGTGAAAAGAATGATTGACTGTCAGGGAGGTTATTAGGAATGAAAATACAACAACAACCTCTAGACAAAACCTCTTTTTTGCTGATACCTTCTTTACATAGCCCTGTAAGGTGGCCTCACTATTCTGTCCATACTCTCCAGGTGTTTGCTAAACCCCCTCTGCCTGGAGTCCTGGCTGCTCTGTAGGGAGAAGAATGTGCCTGCAGGGAACTGTTGTCTGTAGAGATAAGACTGAAGATTGATGCTGAAGCTCCAATACTTTGGCCACCTGATGAGAAGAGTTGACTCCTTGGAAAAGACCCTGATGCTGGAAAAGATTGAAGGCAGGAGGAGAAGGGGATGACAGAGGATGAGATGATTGGATGGCATCACTGACTCAATGGACATGAGTTTGAGGAGGCTCCAGGAGTTGGTGATGGACAGGGAGGCCTGGCGTGCTGCAGTCCATGGGGTCACAAAACGTCAGACATGACTGAGGGACTGAACTGAACTGAACTGAGAGAGAAGACTGGAAGCAGCTCTGTTCTGTGAAGTGAAGCCCTTCGCAGTCTGGGGGCAGTGCTGCTTGTATGAGATCACTAGTGTTCAGAGTTTACACATGAAAGGGTGCTTCCAAAGAATCCCAAACTCCCAATTTCTCAAAGACTGATTTTTCAGCTGGTAAGTGACCCAATTGACTGATTTTTGTTCTTTCTTCCTCTGCCATTTTTTTTTTTTTTTTGGTAGCTTAGAAGCCCCAACCAAGAACTAGAGAGACAAAAAGGCCTGAAAATAAAATCTGCCCATTTTATGACTTTGTTAATGTATCTGACCTCTTAATGAGGGGAAAAGAGGAAAGTGAAAAAGCTGACTTAAAACTCAACATTAAAGAAACAATAACGTGGCATCTGGTCCAATCAACTCATGGCAAATAGATGGGAAAAAGTGGAAGCAGTGACAGATTTTATTTTCTTGGGTTTCAAAATCACTACAGATGGTGACTGCAGCCATGAAATTCAAAGAAGTTTGTTCCTTGGAAGGAAAGCTATAACAAACTTAGAATATTAAAAAGCAGAGACATCAGTTTGTTGCCAAAGGTCCATATAGTCAAAGCAATGGTTTTTCTAGTAATCATGTACGGGTGTGAGAGTTGGACCATAACGAAGGCTGAACACTGAAGAACTGAGGCTTTTGCATTGTGGTGCTGGAGAAGACTCTTCAGAGTCGCTTTGACAGCAAGGAGACCAAACTAGTCAGTCCTAAAGGAAATCAACTCTGAATATTCATTGGAAAGACTTATGCTGAAGCTGAAGCTCCAGTACTTTGGCCACCTGAAGCAAAGAGCTGACTCTGATGTTGGGAAAGATTGAAGGCAGAAAGAGAAGACGGCAGCAGAGGATGAGATGGTTAGATCACATCACTGACTCAGCAGACGTGGATTTGAGCAAACTCTGGGAGACAGTAAGGACAAGGGAGCCTGGCATACTTCAGTCTGGAAGGAGTCAGACATGACTTACTAACAGAACAGCAGCAACAACATTGTATCTGAAAAATGATTCAAGATGTCCTTGTACTTGAAGTGTCTATCATGATGAACCATGTAAGAACCTGAGAGACCACTTCCTCTTATCAAATGTTTTCTTTAATAAATATGGGAAAAGATTTCTGTCACAGTGCTTCATGGGCAGTAGTGTGCTGATGAAGCCTCTGGGCCTGTGGGGGCCAGAGGAGTAGCTACTGTTAATAATTTGTTTGCTGATTCTATGGTGTAAATGTTCCAACAATGCCCCTTCAAGGTACCAATGTGATATTATTCAGTGTTCAGCTGGAAGATATGAACAATCCAGTATACCACTAAGTGTGGATTTGGTTGAGCAAATGTATTCATGAATATTGTTTGAACAGTTACATCAACTCATAGCCCCAGATCTAACACCTCAGGAATGCAGATATTTCCAGGGTACCATGGTTTGTGTCATTGGTTGAGGGTGAAAGGCAAATTAAATCTCTGACAGTAAAAGATTAAAAAAAATTAATAACTTGCACATTAGAAATTATTTCTCAGGTTAAAACTTCTTTAATATGCAAAGAAGTCATTGATCTTCCTCGTGACATTTTATATTTTTGTTATTAAAGTCAATAGTTTGTTAAATAAAGTTTGTTCTTGATTTTATGAATGAATTACATCAGCGTTGTTTTGATTATTGTTTCTAGGGTTCAAGAAAGGATGGTTGTTAGCTAGAAAATGACTTCATTGTCATGAGGGTTATAATGTACTCCCCCACTTTAAAGACCAGAAAATTCGATGACAGAGATATTCAGTGATTTTTCAAGAAATCTAAGTATAAATTAGGGCACAAGTAATCACAAGAACTCAAATCTTTCCTCCAGTTTAACAACAGGTCTAGTAAATCAATTCCTGTTGTAGAGGAAACTGGAAATGTCCAAGAAAAATTGCTCTTCACAGTGGCTCTCATATTCCTTTCCATAAATTCTTTGAAATGTGGATCTATTTTCCATGTCTATGGCTTTGTTACCTAGTTATTGGTATGTGTTGGGCTCTCAGTCAGGCATCTGAGACACACCCCTGTCAGCACAGGCCAGAGCCCACAGGGCTGGCACTCCCTGCTGCGCTGAGTCCTGGGGGAACGAGGAGCTGGTACCCTGCATGCTTCAAAGGAGAACCCACTGAGGCTGCGCCACGCTCATCCGTGAGAGAGAGACCGCAGGCTGGCTGCCCAACACCCTAGTCTGCCCGTTGAAACAGGGATCACATTTACTTATGAAACATAGATGTCGTCTTAGCAAATTGCAGGTCTTTGCCTATGGTCACTTTATGCAGAAAGCTTGTGGAAGAAAAATATGAAGAAAACAACAAACGGATGCAGGAACTGAGATCTCCGAACTTCCAGCGGCAGACTGTGGATGTGCTCCATGTGAGTGCGCTTCTGTTTTAAATTTTACAAAAGACCTTTTCTTACCTCGGGTTCTTCAGATTCATAGGGCCAATTGGGTAGGAAAAGGGACAAGATAGGGAAAAAAAAACATCCAGACCAACTTTGCCCAGTTCCAGGATGGACTGAGATTTGTCTAGAGTGGTAACTGTAGGCCCAAAGCTAGAGACGACACTATTTCAGAGCAGCTGTCCTAAGGGCCTGCTGTTTCAGGGTGACTTTATCAGGTTGGAATGAACAGCTGAGTTAAAGGTATGACTGTAGAACAGATATGTGTCTATCTAATTTTGAATTTCAGCCATGCTTTACTTCTCTAGTCCATTGTTCTTTTTGTCTTATTTTTCGTTCTTTCCCTCTTTATTTTCTGTCTCCCATCCATATTATCATACACTGTGTTACTAACTCCTTTGGTGAATTACCCTAGATATCCAATAATAAAGTTACAGACTCACATGAAATGCACCCCAGATTCATGTCCTCTGCATCCCAAGCACCTGAATAGCAAATACCATTCCCTAATGGTTAAACACATCTTCATTGACCTTGATGTGGGCTTTGATACTTAACGTAGTTTTTCTTCAGGGTTGTATTTGGATAACGGACATCAACACCAACCTTGCAGCTCTTTTGGTAAAAGCAACTTGAGAAGGAGTCATTTTTTGGGAGAAGTTCACTGTTTCAAATTCTGGTTATTTGTTCGTTGGTGACTCCTGCATCTGAGGGAGAGTCTTTCCTTTAGCAGGAAGGGCCAGGCCCCCTGAAGTTGTGGGGGTGATCCCTAGGCCTGCAGACACTCTTTCTACTACTGTAGCTCAGTCAGCAGAGGGCTCGGAATCTGGGGTGTGCAGGAGCCCGACTGGAGCTCACTTGTGGGCAAAGCGGAGCCTGGGAACATTGTTTTCTGCTGCTCTCTGGCTGAGGAGTCACCTTTCTCGATGACTTAGTGGTTGTGAGTACTCTAGAGTTCTGAAAACCCAAAGCTAGAGCAGATGGGGGCCCAGCCTTCTTTGACCTTAGGAGTCTCTATCAATTGAACCCTCAGCAGACAACGTGGGGGTGCTGGTGCTGCTCTATCCCAACCCCGGTTCTCAGGGAAGCTGGCCTCAGAGATGTGGGGGTTGGGAGGGGTTTTTTTTTTTTTTTTCCTGGAATGCTCAGAGTCCCCTGCTTCTAAGGGATTTTACCCCCAGAGACGGGAAATTGAGAAGTACAGATGTGGTAATATTTTGTATTATAAAGCCTAAATAACTTTATTCTAACCATATTGAAGTTAGCATATGGTAAATAAAAACATAGTTTCAAGTATAATCTTACATTTTAGTGTTTGATAACTTCTTAACTTCTTTACTTTTCTTCATGGACCTTCAAAATCATCATTTTTGTGTTGTTTTTAATTTCTGATATGATTATTACCAGTGCAAAGCAACTGTACTATATGAGGTCCTATTCATCCTACAAAAATCAGGGCCCTTGGGGGATCCTAAAGTCACTTAAGATTTTATTAACTCTATATTACCCTACATGGTATTCCAGATCTTGGCTCAGTTGAGATGAGGAATGTGAGGATTTCACAGATTTTATGGAGTCCCAACTCATAACCTCCACAGTGTCTGCCGAGTTTCTCCCAATTCCCTCCCCATCCATCAGCAAGGAGCAGAGGCAGGAGGGAGGTGCCTGCAGCTGTCCTGGTCAGAGACAGTGGTGGTTCATTCTTTGGTTGGTAGGATTCAGTTCAACAATGTCTTTGGTCCTGAGCCTTTCAGAAGCAGCTTTCCTCAGGTGCATACTGATGAGGACAGGAAGCGCTGATTGCGCCCAGGGCTGATTGTGCCCAGCGCATGGTGTCGCTCAGCACCCCAGGTCTCTCTTCCTTTGTGCCAATCAGCTGCTTCCCTCTGGCCCGTTGGTACCATCCCACTCTCCCTCTTTCAAATGTCACGTTCTCTTCAGGAGAACCATCTTTGACCGCTCAGCTCCACAGTCAGCTGGCCCTTCTCCAAATTCTTATGGCTTCTAGCAGCACTTTTCAAACTTCAAAATGCACCTGAATCACTTGTTGGTCTTTTTGAAATGCAGATTCTGACTTGCCTTGTCTGGAGTGGGGCCTGAGATACTGCATTTCTAACAAACTCTCTGGTGATTCGGACGCTGCTGGGCCAGGATCACATTGATTAGTAATGAACAGAAATTGGGTTCTTGAAAGCAGCTTCAGATGGAGGAGGATCTGGGAAAGCCATGATGAACAGATCTTCTTGTTATCTCTCTAGGAAAAATAGAACATTTAATGGGAATGGAAGAAAAGGAGAGGTAGCCTGAGTGAAGGTTCTTGTCTCCCCTGGAGGAGGATGGAGAAAGGAGGCCAGGCAGAGTGGAGGCCATTCTGATCACATTCATAGTTTCCAGCATTTCAGGTAGATTCTTTACTGACTGAACCAGCAGGGAAGCCCAGGAGTGAGGCAGATGTAACATATTCAGAGAACCAAGGACAGAGCTGAACACTTTGCAGATGGACTAAAGGGTCTAGACATCTTGTGGAGAGGCATCAGTGAGCTGAAAAGGATGAAGTATAGTGTGAGAAATAAGTTGGATCATTCAGGTGCAAGAAGCTAAAGAAAAACATAATTAAAAAGGAAGAAGGAATGAAGAGGCACACACTCCTGTCTTTCCCCAAATGCTCATCTGTGGTTGAATTTCTTCCTCCTCTCACTGGGCTCTGTTCTCTAGTCCTCTTGCTTCTGTCTGGCGAGCTGAAGCAAACCTCATTATATTTCAAAAGCAGTAGCTGGAGATAGAACCAGAGTTCAGAGAGACACAGGCTGGTTGTGTCACCCCTTAAACATTATAAAAATTCTTTGAGGCGTTTAGGAGAGTGGCTTGCTTTGTTTTTCAGATCCTGACTGACGGGGCTTTTTTCTCTGGCAGGCATTTTCTGCTCTGCTGGATTTGGGCTTTGAAATCTTGAAGTGTAGTTGACTGTGGAATCATGTTGTCACCATTTCTTAAAGGATTGTAGCTTAAAGCAACTAGATACCACGATGCACACACTAAGCCCAGTCTTGCTTTTACCCTGGGATATATGCAGGTGTGAAGGTTTTTGTGAAGAGTGTGGCAGGTCAGGCCTGCAAATGTGAAATAGTCTTGGGGATCAAAGAGCAGGTCATGTCCTGCTCCTTCTAAGACAATTATAACAGTTCTCTTCAAAGAGAACCTCAGAAAATCGAAGTCAATTGAGAATTCAAATACTTGTTTTCAAAAAATTTCTGAAATAGACGCAAAGGCACATTTCACACAGTCTCTGTTTTTTTGCATTATTGGTGATCCTTTGAAATTTGGAGCCCATTTCACCTCTTGCAACAATTATTATACAGTATAAAAATGGACTATTTTTCTTAAAAATATTTATGACTATATTTCCACAGATGCCACATCAGAGTGTCGCATAGCTGTGTTTTACTTATTTATTTAGGATTAGTTTGAACTGTCTCCTTTCGATGAGAAGGTGCTCTTGGACTAGTTCTCCATGAAAACCATTTATCCTGGAAAACAGGTCAATTCAGCATTAGGTCTGGGTGGCAAACACACACACACACATATATAGACACAGTGATTAGCTGAAATGCCTGTTGATATATTTGAGAAGTTTAACTTAACATTTTTTTTTTGAAGTATAAACTCTTATGTCACCTCTTAGATCTCTTTCTTTTAGGGAAATGAAATTCATAAAATCACGGAGCTGTAAAAGCTGGAAGAGTGCTTGAACATTATCAAAGCCAGCACTTGTAGTCTTGAGATGAGGAAGCTGAGCAGGGCTGGACTAGGCTGCGGGGAGCGTGAGGCCTGGGTGCACAATGGAAGGAGATCCTTATTCTCAGCAGACAATGCTGCAAGTCAGTACTTCCTTCCGTGTGCGCCCTGGGCGTCCCACCTGCCTCACCCTCACCATGACCCTGACACTCAGGCCAAGAGAGGTTATGTACTTTGCCCAAGGTCACCTGCCAAGTTAATTCAAAGTTGTTTCTCTCATCCCAAGCTGCCTTCCTAAGATTTGAAAATGTTATCATATTTAAGGGAGAGGATTAGCTAGGCTTTTGTTTCCAAATCATTTTCTAAACAAGAATATTGTTTCACTTGTGATAATGCTGTTTCCTCTGATCAGCTTCTCATGAATTGTTCATTACTTTTTGCCAGGAATTTGATGACTCAGCTTCAGACAACCTGCCTGAGTCTCAGCCCATTCCTTCCCTGGATCTCCGCACACTTGGGTCAAATGTGGAGGACACCATAGCTGACCTTGGAGATCATGGTATGGATTTGCATCAGTGTTCAGAAAGCTGCTCTTGGATGACAGGTGGGCTGGTGTGGCTGACCGTCCTGTGGGCCTGGCGGCCTCTGGGGAAAGCTTCGGATATATGCAGCCACCTTCTATCATTTGCCAGAGCTGAGCTGAGGTGATACAGATTAGGAAACTGAGGCTTTGCCTACCCTCTCTGTCTTCTTGACATGGTGAAGATGAGCTAGACATTCACACTGAACAAGGGACCTCCCCTTCTGTATGAGTTAAACAGCATCACCCCTAACCTGTGTAGGACTGTGAATGCTCTGAAATACAGTCTCCCTCTGTAACTTGTTTTTCTGGCCCTCATGAGCCAGAAAAGAAAGTGCTTAGAGCTGTCAGCCAAACTGGGTTATCATAGCCTAATGGTAAAAAAACATGAGTTTTAGAGTAAAATAGGCTGGCCCAGTGGGGGAAGCCCCTGGCAACAGTTTCCTTAACCATGCAGCAATCCATTAGTAAAGTGAATGAGCTGAGGCTGTTCCGTGCTCTCAGCACATGGTGAAAGCCAAGGAGAGGAAGCAGTTCATGACCCCGAGAGGGAGGGCTGGGAATGTGTGGCCTTGCAGTTCTGTACCCTTCTCCCCAGGGCTATGGACAAGTGCCAGAAACATTGTGTGTGCGTGCATAGTCACTTCAGTCATGTCCAACTCTTGGCAACCCCGTGGACTGTGTAGCCCACCAGGCTCCTCTGTCCATGGAATTCTCTAGGAAAGAATACTGGAGTGGGTCGCCTTGCTCTCCTCCAGGGGATCTTCCTGACCCAGGAATTGAACCCACGTCTCTTATGTGTCCTGCATTGGCAGACGAGTTTCACCACTAGTGCCACCTGGGAAGCCCAGGACCATTGTAGGCACTCGGTCAACATTCCTCAAGTGAATGAATGATACATTGTTTGGACCTCTGAGAGGCAGGTGCCAAGATGGGGCTAAAAGTACAAAATGTTATCAGGAGAGTTGGGGAAGGAGCCCAGAAAGGTTGAGAGAACGAATCCTAATTCAAGTTTCAGTCCAAGTGCAGGGAGGTTCCTGGGTGAGCACCGGTCTGTAAGGCAGGCAGAGGCAGCCGGGACATCAGGAGGTGCTTCCGGAGACTTCTGTCATAGGCCTTAGTGTGTCTGCTGCGGAGGTCCTGGGATGGGGGTGGGGGCGTGGAAGCCTCGCATCTTGTGGTCAGAGGTCTCCAGGTGCATCCTTGTGGCTGAAACTCTCTTTGGCAGGAGCTGACTTCTCTTTTCAAAAAAAAAAAATGGAGGTAGTGGCACTTGGATTGGCTGGTCATTTCAGCCCAAGCGTGCATCTGATGTCTTCCTGTTGGAGCTGCTAGAGCTGGCACTGCCTCCTTCAGCTGTGAGGAGACCAGGACCTGAAAGTCTTCAGGTACCATCTGCCAACTTTCGAAAGGATGTTTTGGAAGCCGCCTGGTAATGGGAGTTGTTGGCAGACAGATATGTGTATCAGATGGGTTTGCATCTAGGTTCTTTGCAGGTGTTTCTTTAGTACATTACTTATTATTTTCCAAAGGTAAAATTTGGAAGCATAGATCTATCCCCTGGGCCTTTCTTTCCAAGACTATAAAACTAAGGACCAGACAGCCGCCAAGTAGCACCAGTTCTGACAGCCTGTGTGTTGCTGAACAGCCATCACCATATAGAAAGAGGAAGCCCCAGGACGAGGTGTTGAGCAGGTGGTCTAGGAGTGAGAGGCCTGTGCCCAGCCTCCAGATTTCAGATAGGAAATGTACCTATTCATTTCACAAATGAGAAACCGAAGACAGTAATTAATTTGCTGTCCAGGGCAAATTAGGGCTCCAGAGTTCCTGCTTCCAGTGCACGTTACTTCTAAGCTAGCTCAGACCACAGAGCTGCCAGGACTCTCTGGGCTGGCGGCCTCCGTACCTCATGCTTTGTCCTCTGTCAGGAGGTTCTGCGATGGCAGGCCATGTGTTGAGTTACCAACCAAACTGAAAATAGGCCAATTCACTCCTTTGCCCAACTTGTCCATGCCGTAAGGAAACACTATTTAAATCCCCATTATAAGCTGTGAGAGCCAAAAACACGTAGTAGTTTTAGTTTGGCCAAATGCTTTGGAAAATACTTATAAAATTTCCCTTATTTTTTTCTTCTCTGTAAATTTGTATTTTCTAATTTCTGTTCTTCCTTGAATATTAAATTGAAAAGGGATACTATGAAGGACTATGAACGTGTAGCCCTTGGCTCGATGATTGGTTAGTAACTGCAGGATGATTAGTGACTTCATAGCTTAATTGTGAAATTTTGAGACAGGAGATTTTAATTTTTTCATGAACTCTGAAGTGGTTCATTATTTCTCCTATTCTCTACCTTTTAGAAGATTTGACTACAAACTTTAAGCACCCAGAGGAAGTTTTTATTTATTTTTTATCTGGTTTGTATATGTAAAATAAAATCACACAATCATTTTTTTAAGCTCCTTTACCAAATGTTTAATCAGTCTTTGATGTTGAATTAGGAAATTCCTTCTGGAATTTGCAGAGAAATTGTTTCTCTGTTGCAGAGAAACAGGACAGGGTGATGCATTATTTACCTCTGATATGTGTTTAGTTGACTATGGTGGATTTAATGTAGCTGAAGTCATGAGTAACCATTATAATCAAATGAAAAAGCATGACTGGAACATTGAAGAAATTATCCTCATTTAACTCCTTGTATGTAATACTGATGATTTCTTGCACATTAATTCTTGCCAGAAACTTTATCATACTCTAGCCTTATTTTTAGCAACCAACAGCTGAGTTTCAGAGTAGCATTTCTTGCAAAGCTGGAATAGCCTGGAACTCAGGGGCCCCAGACCCATCCGGAGTATGGCTCTTTTCATGCAGAGGCTGCAAAGTTGTCCACCTTGGCTGCCTACCTAGAGCCTGACCAGCTGCCACTTAATTTCCTTAATTTCAAGCCACTCCTTGAGCCAGTTCTGAGCTCCTTCCCTGTGCTCAGAGAAAGCTTGGCCCTCAAGAGTTTCATACTTTGCTTGCCCATAGGAAGCCCACATGCCCTTTTTTTAGTTGCAGGTTGACCTATGATTTATGGTGCCATTTCTTCCCTTTAAATGTCTAAGTGGAAATAAGGTGATTGACAATGATATTTTTTAATTGTTTTTATTTTTAAAAAGAAAATGTTTACTTATTGCAACTGCACTTCTAGATGGTTACCAAGAGAAATGCAAGTATGTCTACAAGGAAGAACACAGATGTTCTTGGCAGTTGTATTTATATATAGTACCAAAAAGTAGAAGCGAGTGTCAATCAACAGATGAACAGACAAACTAACTTGTAATTTATCCATACAATGTAATACTCGTCAATGAAAAGAAGCAAACTATGAATATACACTAGTTTGGGTGCATATCTAAACACTGTGCTAAGTGAAAGAAGATAAAGATGAAAGAATTCCTATTAAATAATTCCATTTCTATGAAGTCCAGAACTAGCAGCACTTAACCTCCAGTGACAGAAATGAGGCCACTGGTTGCCTGGGGATCATGGTGTTAGAAATTGACTCCAAAAGTACCCAAGGAACCTGTTGTGGTGATGGTAACCCAGATGTATATATTTGTCAAAACTTATTAAACTCTATTTTTTTTTAAGTTTTAATTTTGTATTGGAATATAGCCCATTAACAACATTGTGGTAGTTTCAGTTGGACAGAAAAGGGATTCAACCAAACGTATATACGTATCCATTCTCCATGAAACTCCCCTCCCATTCACCCTGCCATTGAACTCTGTAATTTAAATGAGTGCATTTTATTGTCCATAAATTATACCTCAATAAAACTGATAAATTTTTTAAAAATGATAAAATATCCAGCAAAGAATATATAAGTAATGCCTATTAGCCTGTGTTTTAGCTAATGAGTGGCTGAGAGAGACTGGCATGAAATCATGGAGCTAGAAGGCATCCAAGAGGATCTCTGGATGTTATTTGGGACACAGGGTCCTTAGTCCAAAAAAATGATTGTGGGGTTTTCTTCTAATGTCAACCAAGCAACATTGTCTTCCACGAGGAATGTTAATAGAGTTTGCAGTCTTCTGTCAGGAGGTGAGAAGATGAGGGCTGGAATCCTTTGGCTCCTCTCTCAGTCTTTTTGATTGTGGGGCTCATGTTGTGAGGTTGGGGACCCATACCGGTAGATCTAAGAGGACCTGGGACCCACAAAATCAGCCTGAGCATCACAGGACAAAATGTTAACAGTCCAGTCTCCAAACGTATCCAAAAACCTGCCTTGTCAGCCCTCAGAAAAGATGACCATGTGCTAGAGATCATGTCCACATTCCCAGATGTCCTCTCACTTTCAGAGCTCTGTCTTAGAGACGTGGTTGATGAATATAAATTGATGGTGCTTCTGCTTCATATTTGTCATGTATTCTGCTGAGTTACACTTGTGTTTGCTACTGACTCTCACATTTACTCCGAGGAATAGGCACCTGCAGTCACTCCCTAATTGTCTGAGCTCTAGAGGATAATTAGAATGAATCTGATATCAAATGAAGATGTACTGATTCCCCACCCTGAGGTATATTTAATAATTCAGAGTGTTTCTTCTGCATGATGAGCTGGATAGATACCTCTGGCTGAAATTCGAAAGGTTATATACGAATTTGAAAAATTGAAGTGGATACAGAATAACACTTGCCCCATTAGCTACTTCACTGGTGTGTCCAAAAGAGGCATGATAGACATAAGAGGAAAATGCAGCCCCAGAATATCAGTTATTTACAAAGAAAATCAGCACCTGTGGACCTCTCAAGATAATGCCCTTGCCTGGGAAAGCTGTATGTGATTCCATGATCCACCCCTTAACTACTGAGGAAGAGTAAAGAAAGAACTCCAGAAACAATGAAGAGATGGACCCAGAGCGAAAGCAACACCCACTTATGGATATGACTGGTGATCGAAGTAAAGTCCAATGCTGTAAACAACAATATTGTATAGAAACTGTGAATGTTAGGTCCATGAATCAAGGTAAATTAGAAGTGGTCAAATATGAGATGGCAAGAGTGAACATCAACATTTTAGGAATCAGTAAACTAAAATGGACTGAAATTGGTGAATTTAATTCAGATGATCATTATATCTACCTACTGTGGGCAAGAATCTATTAGAAGAAATGGAGTAGCCCTCATAGTCAACAAAAGAGTCTGAAATGCAGTACTTGGATGCAATCTCAAAAATGACAGAATGATCTCTGTTTGTTTCCAAGGCAAACCATTCAATATCACAGTAATACAAGTCTGTGTCCCAACCAGTAACACTGAAGAAGCGGAAGTTGAACGGTTCTATGAAGATCAACAAGACCATCTAGAACTAACACCAAAAAAGATGTCCTTTTCATCATAGGGGACTGGAATACAAAAGTAGGAAGTCAAGAGATACCTGGAATAACAGGCAAATTTGGCCTTGGAGTACAAAATGAAGCAGCACAAAGGCTAACAGAGTTTTTCCAAGAGAATGCACTGGTCATAAAAAACACCCTCTCCCAACAACACAAGAGAAGACTCTACATACGGACATCACCATTTGGTCAATACTGAAATCAAGTTGATTATATTCTTTGCAGCCAAAGATGGAGAAGCTCTATACAGTCAGCAAAAATAAGACCGGGAGCTGACTGTGGCTCAGACCATGAACTCCTTATTGCCAAATTCAGACTTAAATTGAAGAAAGTAGGGAAACCCACTAGACCATTCAGATATGCCCTAATTGAAATTCCTTACAATTATCCAGTGGAAGTGAGAAATAGATTCAAGGGATTAGATCTGTAGGCAGAGTACCTGAAGAACTATGAATGGAGGTTCATGACATTGTACAGGAGGCAGTGACCAAGACCATCCCCAAGAAAAAGAAATGCAAAATGGCTGTCTGAGGAAGGCTTACAAATAGCTGAGGAAAGAAGAGAAGTGAAAAGCAAAGGAGAAAAGGAAAGACATATCCATCTGAATGCAGAGTTCCAAAGAATAGCAAGGAGACATAAGAAAGCCTTCCGAGGTGATCAGTGCAAAGAAATAGAGGAAGACAATAGAATGGGAAAGACCAGAGATCTCTTCAAGAAAATTAGAGATACCAAGGAAACATTTCATGCAAAGATGGGCTCAATAAAGGACAGAAGTGGTATGGCCTAACAGAAGCAGAAGACATTAAGAAGAGGTGGCAAGAATATACAGAAGAACTACACAAAAAAGATCTTCATGACCCAGATATCCACAATGGTGGTTAGAGCCAGACATCCTGGAATGTGAAGTCAAGTGGGCCCTAAGAAGCCTCACTATGAACCAAGCTAGTGGAGGTGATGGAATTCCAGTTGAGCTATTTCAAATCCTAAAAGATGATGCTCTTAAAGTGCTGCACTCAATATGCCAGCAGATTTGGAGAACTCAGCAGTGGCCACAGGACTGGAAAAGGTCAGTTTTCATTCCAATTCCAAAGAAAAGCAATGCCAAAGAATGCTCAAACTACTGCACAATTGCACTCACATCACACACTAGTAAAGTTATGCTCAAAATTCTCCAAGCCAGGCTTCAATAGTATGTGAACCAAGATCTTTCAGATAGTCAAGCTGGTTTTAGAAAAGGCAGAGGAACCAGAAATCAAATTGCCAACATCCATTGGGTCATCGAAAAAGCAAGAAAATATCAGAAAAACATCTATTTCTGCTTTATTGATTACACCAAATCCTTTGACTGTGTGTATCACAACAAACTGTGGAAAATTCTTCAAGAGATAGAAATACCAGACCACCTTACCTGTCTCCTGAGAAATCTGTATGCAGGTCAAGGAGCAACAGTTAGAACCGGACATGCAACAAAGGACTGGTTCCAAATCGGGAAAGGAGTACGTCAAGGCTGTATATTGTCACCCTGCTTATTTGACTTATATACAGAGTACATCATGCAAAATGCAGGGATGGATGAAGCATGAGCTAGAATCAAGATTACCGGGAGAAATATCAATAACCTCAGATATGCAGATGACACCTCCCTTATGGCAGAAAGCAAAGAGGAACTAAAGAGTCTCTTGAAAGTGAAAGAGGAGAGTGAAAATGTTAGTTTAAAATTCAACATTCAAAAAAACTAAGATCATGGCATCCAGTCCCATCACTTCATGGCAAAAAGATGGGGAAATGATGGAAACAGTTTCAGATTTTATAAAAATCATGGCAGATGGTGACTGCAGCCCTGAAATTAAAAGATGCTTGCTCCTTGGAAGAAAAGTTATGCCCCATCTAGACAGCATATTAAAAAAACAGAGACATTACTTTGCCAACAAAGGTCCATCTAGTCAAAGCTATGGTTTTTCCAGTAGTCATGTATGGATGTGAGAATTGGACCATAAAGAAAGCTGAGTGCTGAAGAATTGAATGCTTTTGAACTGTGGTGTTGGAGAATACTCTTGAGAGTCCCTTGGACTGCAAGGAGATCCAACCAGTCAATCCTAAAGGAAATCAGTCCTGAATATTTATTGGAAGGACTGATGCTGAAGCTGAAACTCCAAGACTTTTGCCACCTGATGTGAAGAGCTGACTGAATGGAAAAGACCCTGATCCTGGGAAAGATTGAAGGTGGGAGGAGAAGGGGACCACAGAGGATGAGATTGTTGGATGGCATCACTGACTCGGTGGACCTGAGTTTGAGCAAGCTCCGGGAGTTGGTGATGGACAGGGAAGCCTGGCGTGCTGCAGTCCATGGGGTTCACAAAGAGTCGGCCGTGACTGAGAACCTGAACTGAACTGAACCCCTCAGCTAAGCATAAACTGTGTGTTAGTCATTCAGTCGTATCCTACTCTTTTTGATCCAGTTGACTGTGTTGCCCACCAGGCTGCTCTGTCTGTGGGATTTTCTAGGCAATAATACTGGAATGGGAAGCCATTTCCTTCTCTGGGGGAATCTTCCTGACTCACGTGTTGAACTTGGGTCTCCTGCGTTACAGGCAGATTCTTTACTAAGTAAGCCACCAGAGAAGCCCAGTAGTTATTAAACTAAGGGCTCTGCTGGTAGAGCAAAGAGGGGTTTTTTGGCCATACAGCCTGGCAAGCAAGATCCTAGTGCTGACCTGAGATTGAACCCATGCGTCCTGCAGTGGAAGCACAACGTCTCAGTCACTGGACTGCCAGGGAATTCCCAGGCAGAGAGCATCTTTAAGTGACCTCATTTCCCCTAGCGTGGTTCAGGTTTGGAATGAATCAATTAAGCAGAAAATTAAGTATCCATCATAGCTTTAAGGCAGAATAGAAACAAAATATTATAGACTAAAATCTTGTATAATGTGTGCTTCAGATAGCATTTTGGACATACTATGGTATGGTTTTCCTTTTGTAAATGAAATTGTTTTTCTTGTATGCAATTTCACAGTTGTGCTCAGGGCTCCTGTACCCACCACCTGGAGAGCATCATCGCGATGATGAAAGGAAGCTAAGAGGCCATAGAAAACGAACCTAGCAATATTGGACAGTGCTTACTTCCAGTCTCATGAGCATCTTTGACTCACTAATTTTTTTGTTGACATGATTGAAGTATTCTGCTTTGGTGTTTAGGCCAGACTTTAATTTAGGTATTTGTAACAGGCATTTAAATTTGTCCTCTTTGCTCTGTAAAGGGACCCTCTGTCCTGTTGTGTGGCAGTGAGAGCCTCCTCAGTCTCAGCTCTAGCTTTACTTGTCAAATTTGCACTTTTTTTCAGGTGAAATAACATATTTCCAGAAAAAAAAACCCAGTAATAACAAAACCTTTCTGTCAAGGAACTGCAGTAGTAATTCCTTCTGTCACTCATGACTAACAGCATTTTCCACTGACTTCTCTTTTTCTCTTGCTTCTAAAAAATTCAAAATAGAAAATAAGAAACCTATAAAAAATATCCAAAATGATTGTTTTGTTTCAGAGTAGTATGTCTGTGTGTGAGCAATAATGTGAATTTGACTTACTCTTTAAAAAAATCCATTTTTCTGTTTGCCTTCAGAATGTTTGTGATGTTGTCAGCATTTACAGCTTCTCAGCTGGAATCGTCTCTGAGGCTGCAGGATAGAGTCTTCTTAAATTCCTCTTGCCAATCTGTGCTTTGGCATCCACATGTCAGAATGCATTTCATACGAATCATGAAGGTGTAGTGTGATCCTACATGCCCCACTTTATAGCTGACCTTGGCCATCCTTTCCTGCTGATTCTGGACTTATTTGGGTTTCTTTTTCTGGACTCCTTTAAATTATTAATGGGCATTTCTTCTGACTCTTCAAGATGAGCTGGCTAAGTACAGAGTTGTAGGTGAGTGTGAGATGCCTGTCATCTTTCAGTACATTATCTTTCAATACATTCAATGCACCTGGACATTTGGGGTTGTAGAGATCAAAGGACTTCACTCTCATATCTCAGATTAATTTTTTCTTTTGACTCTAGGAATAATGAGCAAACCCAACTCCTCTCCCCAGCTTAACTCCACATGGCCTGTTTTCCTGGCTTAAAGCAGCTTAGAATTAAATTAACCCCCCTCTTTCTCTCTACTTCCACCTCGCCAGCCCCATTTTAAGGTATAATTTGACAGTTTGCACAAGCAGTCGCCTATGAACATGTGGCCTCTAGTTGTAGAGGTCTCCCTTCATTTGTGGAATTAGACATTTTGAACAAAACTAACTTTTGTGGGTTTATGGTCCCCTGTATGAGAGATTTTAGTGATGTACTTGAGAGGGCTAGATGGTGACTACTGGTTAAGAAAAAGCAGATCTGGGGACAGTTTTAAATGCCTAAAATGTAGCTTTGTGTCACTGCTGAAGAGCCAGCGCCCTGAGTGTGCAGGCATGTTCATAGGCCCACATTCATGCTCCTGGGAGCGCCAGCATTCTTGGTGCCATCCTGATATCATTCAATACCATATCTCCTGCTTTTTACTTGATAAATCACATTTACATTTTGTCGATCTCTGCTCCAAATTCTACCTAGTAGGTATCCTTGTGTGAGTATATATGTTTCCCACTGTATTGACAGTATTCATTGATTCACATGTGATGCTATCCCTGAGAGGCATTCACATACAGGAGTGTGTCACAGCCCCACAGCTGAGAGCCAGTAAGCTGGTCCCTCGCTATTTAAAGCATGATCTGTGGACCATGGTGGGGCACAGCATTCCTGCCCAACAAAAGATTCCTCTGTGGGAAATCTGTGATTTCCCTCAGTACATCTCTTGTGCTTCTCAGTCTCACTGTCTGCTTCCCAGAGGACCCTGTCCCACCATTGCCGCTAGCTCCCATGCTCAGCAGGTCTGCAGGATGCTGCAGTCGAGAACTGGCAGCTCCCTGCATGCCCTTCAGCTCAGCGGGAACTTTGTGGGAGGAGAGCTGGGAGGCACCCTCTGTAGATGCCACAGTGGTTCATCTGAATCACCCATCTGCTTGATGAAAAAAAGCAGATTGGGATAAACAGTCTATAATTCAAAATTTTTCTCTAACTTCAAGTAACCTTATCTCCAGTATGTTAAAAGTAAGAATGACTGAAACTTCTGGAATAACCATAGACATTTCACAAAACTCCATTAGACTGGAAGCCATGAGTTGAAAGAGGTTTGGAGCCAGAATTTATCTTTTCTCCAATTCTTCCATTTACCAGCTGTGTGAACTTGGGCAAAAAATTTATATTTCCCAGCCTCAGTTTTCTCATCCATATAATGGGTGTAATAGTAATACCCGGACTTCTGGGGTTAATGAGGAATAAATTAGATGATATACAAAGAACTTAGCATAGTACACAAAACAGAAAACATACAACAATCTCTTACTGAAAAAATAGTGTCAAAGCAAGTTGCAGTATTTTCTCAACTTCCACATAAAACCTTTACAGTTGGTAATGAGATAAGCAACTATATCTCATCAGTTTTTAACCACCCAGGAGACCTTCTGATTATAGTTTTATAAGTACCTTCACTCTATAAATCAAGTATGATTTTGAATACATTACTTTTTTTGCTCTAGTTTTTGCATATGGGGAATGTAAAATCACTTAGGCTCATTAGTTCCCCCTGTCCAATTATAGTCTTAATTATGCTCATCTGGGCCAATTATTTTAGCACCAAGAAAAATTGCCTTCTTTGTCAAGACCATAGACAAGAACCAGAACCAGTCCCCAGAACTAAAGCTGAGTCTCTGCAGATATACGTTCTGTTTTTGCGTCAAGGGTGCCATTGTTATACCCAGAAGCAGAACCTGGGACAAAGTTACTGCTTTAAAACATGCTCCTTTGCCAGCCATCCTCAGCCTGTAAACTAGCAGCTAAAATATCCAGCTATTTTCTCTAAAAACATTATAAATGTAAAAACATTTTGTGCTAAGGAGTGTAATAAGGGCAAGAATATACATTCATTTTTCCACTGTAGTCTCATTTGGGATTTAGGCCAAACTCAGTAGATTAAAATAAAAAACTTGGTAGGCATAACTATGACTTTTGCAATGGAAATATTCAAGTAATGCATGCAATTATTTTAATGGAACTTTCTGCTCCGGTTTATAATGAAATGAGGGAGCTTTTCTGAATCACAGGGATTTGTTCTGTACTCTACCTCAGAGGCTGTATGTATGAGTGACCTCCTGGTTTTAGACAAGTTGCCCTGAATTCTGTTATTTTCTCATTTAGTTAGGATATAAAGGAATTTCAGCAGGCCACTTTTCCAGAGCATAGATTGCTAAGTTAGGGGAAAGTCTATGCTTATTTCAAAAGAATGTATGATTTTGCCTCTCCTAGGGCTGCCATAGAATCGGAATATTCCTGATATGATTTTATGTTCATGGTGGTCATGGTGGTAGTTTTGTTGCTAAGCCATGTCTGACTCAATCCCATGGACTGTAGCTCGCCAGGCTCCTCAGTCCATGGGATATCCCAGGCAAAAATACTGGAGTGGGTTGCCATTTCCTTCTCCAGGGGATCTTCCCGACCTAGGGATTGAACCCAGGTCTCTTGCATTTCAGACAGTCTCCTGCATTGCGGTAGGATTTTTTACTGACTGAACCACCAGGGAAGCCCTTTATGTGCTAGTTAAATCATTTGATTCAGTCATTTGATTCTTACCACAAATTTGGTGAGATAGGCAAGTCATATTTATTTTAAAGAAGGGCATGTATGTCCTAGAAGTGACATAGTGGCTTGTTCAAAACAGTGTTTTTTGACTATTGCATGTCATAAACAACTATATCTTCAGAATATCTTCAGAAATTTTAAGTTCAGGTATAAATTCAAAATATCTTAAGAAACTTTCTGAAATTTTTATATTTTCTTAAAACAAAAATTCTAGATTGTCCTAGTAATATAATTCTCAATTCTGTTTTTAAGTGGGAGAGTAAAGCAGGAGCTGTGGTTAGAGGGCCAGGGTTGCTTACACCTAGGGCCTGCCCTAGAGCTGGCCACACCTGTGCTGTTGTTTATCATATCAGAGAGTGGGAGGTTTGGAGTGGCGACTCGAAGGGAAGGGAAGGCAGACTGACTGTGGCCCTCCATCTGAGAGACTGAGACTGAGGCTTGTCCATGTTCAGGAGGGAGCAGGTCTTAATAGTCTATGTCAGGCTACCTCATGCACAGGAGGCTGAGAAGGCCACCTTGCTCCTCAAGTCAAGGCGCGCTTGCTCACATGTGTTATGAGTCCAGACTTTCCAAATGGGCTGCTCACGCAGCTCAATATAAAAGAAAACAAAGAACCCAGTCAAAAAAAGGGCAGAAGATCTAAACAGACACTTCTCCAAAGAAGACATCCAATTGGCCAAAAAATCACATGAAAAGATGCTCAACATCACTAATTATTAGAGAAATGCAGATCAAAACTACAATGAAGTATCACTCATTCAAGTCAGAATGGCCCCATTGAAAAATCTATAAGCAGTAAGCACTGTACAGAAAAGGGAACCCTCCTACCCTGTTGGAGGGAATGTAAATGGGTGCAGCCACTATGGAGAATAGCATGGAGGTTCCTTATAAAACTAAAAACAGTTACCATATGATACAGCAATCCGACTCCTGGGCATATATCTGTGAAAACTATACTTTGAACAGATACGTGCACCCCAATGTTTATTGCAGCACTATTTACAGTAGCCTCGACATGGAAGCAACATGAATATTCATCAACAGATGAATGGATAAAGATGTGGTATATATATATATATATATATATATGTATATATATATATATATATATGTATATATATATATATATATACAATGGAACTTTACTCAGCCATGAAAAAGAATGGAATGATGCCATTTGTAGCAACATAGATAAACATAGAGATTATTATACTATTATAGTAAAGTAAGTCAGAAAGAAAAAGACAAATATCATATTTATAATATATATATGTGCAATCTAAAAAATTGATAATTTATTTACAAAATAGAAACAGACTCAATAGGCTTAGAAAACAATCTTAGCAGAGAGGAAAGGAGTTGGGGGAGATGAATTAGGAGGTTGGGATTCACATATACACACTACTACATATAAAGTAGATAATCACGAAGGACCAGTAGGTCTTAATAGCACAGGGAACTCTACTCAACAGTCTGTAATCATCTATATAAGAAAATAATCTGAAAAAGAATTGATATATATAAATGTATATGTATTATGTGTGTGACTAAATCATTTTGTTGTACACCTGAACATTAACTATACTCCAATATAAAATATATGCAATACTGTATATTAACTGTACTCCAATATAAAATAAATGTAAAAAATAAAGGGGATTAGCTCAAGATGGCAGAGTAGAAGGATATCATCCCTTCTACTCATCCCTTGTTATATAAACACAAAAAGCACAACAAACCACTGAGAAACCATTGACAAAAAATTGCTGGAACCTACCCAAAAAGATACCCTACATTCAAAGGCAAAGAAGAAGCCACCAGATGGTAGAAGGGGCACAACCACGATAAAAACAAATCCCATACTCAGATGGGTGACCCACAAACTGGAAGACAATTATACCACAGAAGTTCTGCCACAGAAGTGAAAGTTCTGAGCCCCACATAGGGCTTCCCAGCAATAGGAGGAGGAGCCCTAGAGAATCTAGGTTTAAAGACCAGTGGAGTTTGATCCCAGGAATTCCACAGGGCAGGAGGAAGCAGAAGCTCAACTCTTTGAGGGTGCATACAAGGTCGTGTGTGCGCCAGGACTCAGGGTAAAAAGTAGTGACCACGTAAGAGCCTGAGCGAGACCTACCTGCTGGAGTTGGAGCGTCTCCTGCCGGGTGGGGGATGCAGCTGTGGCTTATTGCAGGAACAAAGACACTGGCAGCAGCAGGTCTGGGAGTGCTCATTGGCATGAGCCCTCCCAGGGGCTGCCTTTAGCTCTACCCTGCAGCCTGTAGGCCCCCGTGCTGGGATGCCTCAGGCCTAGCAACCAACAGGCAGGAACACAGCCCCACCCACCAGCAGACAGGCTGCTTAAAGTCTTCCTAGGCACAGCCCTACCTACCAGAGGCACAAGACTCAGCTTTACCCACCACTAGGCAGGAACCAGCCCCTCCTACTAGGAAGCCTGCACAAGCCTCTTAGAGAGCCTCATCCATTAGAGGGCGGATAGCAGAAGCAAGACCTATGATCCTGTAGCCGGTGGAACAGAAACCATAGTCACAGAAAGTCAGACAAAATGAGATTCCAGAGGAATATGTCCCAGATCAATGAACTAGATAAAACCCCAGAAAAACAACTAAATGAAGTGAGACTAGGCAACCTACCAAAAAAAGAAAAGAAAGAATTCAGAATAATGATAGTGAAGATGATCGAACATCTTGGGAAAAGAATGGAGGCACAAATTTAGAAGATACAAGAAATGTTTAACAAAGACCTAGAACTAGAGAACAGAGATTAACAATCCGATAGCTGAAATGAAGAATACACTAGAAGGAATCAATAGCAGAATAACCGAGGCAGAAGAATGGATAAGTGACCTAGAAGACAGAATGGTAGAGATCATTGCTGCAGAACAGGAAAAAAAAAAAAGGAATGACAAGAAATGAAGATAGTCTTAAGAGACTTCTGGGACAACATTAAATGCGCCAACATTCACATTAGAGCATTCCTAGAAGGAGAAGAGAGAGAAAGGACCTGAGAAAATATTTGAAGAGATAATTGCTGAATACTTCACCAACACGGGAAAGGGAACAGTCACCCAAGTCCAAGAAGCAAAAGAGAGTCCCAGGCAGATAAACCCAAGGAGGAACACATCAAGACATGTGGTAATCAAATTGACAAAAATTAAAGACAAAGGAAAATATTAAAAGCAACAAGGGAAAAGAAACAACATAAAAGGGAACTCCCATAATTTTATCAGCTGATTTCTCAGCAGAAACTCTGCAGCCCAGAATGGCATGACACAATATATTTAAAGTGATGAAAGGGAAGAACCTACAGCCAAGATTACCCAGTGAGGCTCTCATTCACATTTGATGGAAAAACCAAACGCTTTACAGAGAAGCAAAAGCTAAATGAATTCAGTACCACCTGACTAGCTTTGCAAAAAGGCTAAAAAATATGAATTGGGGAAAAAAATAAAGCGTATACAACAAAAAGAATGAAAACAGAAGCCTGTATTTATAAGCAAGGTATGGCAGAAAACATTTTACACAGGTTACTTCTAAACCTCATATAGTGCTGAATGGAAGACATGATTGCCTCCGTTTGATTAATTTACTTTTAAAACTTCTATTTTCAAATAATTTTAGACATACAGAAAACTTGCAAAATATAATAGAGTGAGTTTCTATATACCCTTCACTTAGCTGCTTAAGATGTTAACATCTTAACCAAAGTACAGTAATCAGAACCCAAAAAAGTAACAACACTGCTAAGTAAATACAGATCTTATTCTAGTTTATCAGTCCCCTCCCCAAAGGTCCCTTTGGATTTCAAGGTCCAGTCCAGCATCCACACTGTGTTTATTGTTGTGTCTCCTTCATCTCCCCCGATCTGTGACAGCCCTGAGTTCATCATCCTCTTTCATGATCTTGGCACTTTTGTAAGTAATATTCACTTACTTTGTAGCATGTCTCTTACTGTGGGTTTGTCTGATACTTCTGAGTTAGGTAGAGGCTACTCATTCTAGTCAAGACTGGCACAGAAATGATATGTCCTCACTATATCACATCAGGTAGAGTATGGGAGAGTGCTGGGAGAAATATCAGTAATATATCAATACTATATATTGATATATAATATATATAACATGTATATTATATCAATAATATATCAATATGATAATAATGATATCAATAATATCAACAATGCAGACACACAAATGATACCACCCTTATGGCAGAAAGCAAAGAACTAAAGAGCCTCTTGATGAAAGTGAAAGGAGAGTGAAAAAGTTGGCTTAAAACTCAACATTCAGAAAATGTAGATCATGGCATCTGGTCCCATCACTTCATGGCAAATAGATGGGAAAACAATGAAAACAGTGACCGACTTTATTTTGGGGGGCTCCAAAATTTTTCACTGCAGATGGTCACAGCAATCATGAAATTAAAAGACACTTGCTCCTTGGAGGAAAAGCTATGACCAACCTAGACAGCATATTAAAAAGCAGAGATATTACTTTGCCAACAAAGGTCCATCTAGTCAAAGCTATGGTTTTTCCAGTAGTCATGTATGGATGTGAGATTTCAACTATAAAGAAAGCTGAGTGCCAAAGAATTGATGCTTTTGAACTGTGGTGTTGGAGAAGACTCTTGAGAGTTCCTTGGACTGCAAGGAGATCCAACCAGTCAATCCTAAAGGAAATCAGCCTTGAATATTCATTGGAAGGACTGATGTTGAAGCTGAAACTCCAATACTTTGGCTGCCTGATGTGAAGAACTGACTCATTGGAAAAGACCCTGATGCTGGGAAAGGTTGAAGGCAGGAGGAGAAGGGGACAACAGAGGATGAGATGGTTGGATGGCATCACCAACTTGATGGACATGAGTTTGAGCAAGCTTGGCAGATGGTGAAGGACAGGGAAGCATGGCATGCTGCAGTCCATGGGGTCACAGAGTCAGACATGACTGAGCGACTGAACAGAACTGAGAGTATGTGATATGTGTCACCCTGATCACTTGAATGAGGTGACATCTTTCTTGCAGAGGTGGTGTCTCCCTGTAAATATACAATATTTTTTATTTTGTAATTACCAAATTTCTTGAGGGAAATAGTTTAATAATATTACTTCTCTTTTAGATGGGGTGACTAATGTTCAGAGAAGTTAAACAATTCACACGAAATCACACAGCCAGTAATAAGAAAACCAGAATTTGACATTAGTTTTGCCTGATGCAGAAGCCCACTTTCTTCCCACATCTGTTTTGGGAGTTTGTTCTCAGTGATGATGAACAGAAGAGTAGGCATAGTCGGCTATTTAATAAACCCTCAGTTCAGTTCAGTTGCTCAGTCATGTCCAACTCTTTGCAACCCCATGGACTGCAGCTCACCAGGCTTCCCTGTCCATCACCAACTCCTGGAGCTTGGTCAAACTCATGTCCATTGAGTCGGTGATGCCATCCAACCATCTCATCCTCTGTCATTGCCTTCTCTTCCTGCCTTCAATCTTTCCCAGCATCAGGGTCTTTTCTAATGAGTTGGCTCTTCACATCAGGTGGCCAAAGAATTGGAGCTTCAGCTTCAGCATCGGTCCTTCCAATGAATATTCAGGACTGATTTGATCTGGTTTGATCAAATTGACTGGTTTGACTGTCAGTTGACTGGTTTGATCTCCTTGTAGTCCAAGGGACTCTCAAGAGTCTTCTCCACCACCACATCTCAAAAGCATCAGTGCTCAACTTTCTTTATGGTCCAACTCTCACATCCATACATGACTACCCTAGGCTCACAGTTTTAAGACTTTTTTGATCTCAAGGCATGTTGCACTCTTAAAAAATTATTCAGGACACCAAAGAGTTTTTGTTTATGTGGTTATATCTATGAGAATTTAAACAATAGCCATTTAAAAATAGCAATAATAAACCCTACATGTCGACAGAAACATCATATTCTTAAAATTATATTTCTGTTTGATAAGTGATTATTTCTTCACATATAATTGAAATATACATCAGTTTTGTACATCAAATCCCCACAGAAGTATTTGCATTAATGCTGAGCTTTATTCCCATACTAAAAAAATTGTTTGGATTATAGTATCAAAATATATTTAAATATTTGGTGGGACCTACATTCCTTCGTTACTTTTACTTATTGATTTGTTTGTTTGTTTATCAGTGCTTTTGCTACTTTGAAGATGTTAGTCACTCAGTCATGTCAGACTCTTTGCGAACCCCTGGACTGTAACCCTCCAGGCTCCCTCTGTCCATGGGATTCTCCAGGCAAGAATACTGAATTTTTTAAGAATACTTAATTGTTTAGATTTTATTTTATTGGGAGCATAACAATTAACAGGAGATCTACTCTCTTAATACTTTTTTCAGTGTACAGTTTACTAATGTTGATCAAAAGATAGTGTCATACAACAGGTCTCTAGAGCTTACTCATCTTACTGGATGAGTAAATAGAGTAAAAAAGTAGAGTAGAGTAAAAACACATAGAGTAAAACTCTATGCCCATAGATGAGTAGCTCCCATATCCTTCTCTCCCAAACCCTTGGCAACCACCTTTGCATTCTCTGATTTTATGAATTAGAGTATTTTTGTTGTTGTTCAGTCATGTCTGACTCTTTGCAACCCCATGGGCTGCAGCGTGTCTTCCCCATCCTTAACCATCTCCTGGAGCTTGCTCAAACTCATCATGTCCATCGAGTCAGTGATGCCATCCAATCATCTCATGCCCTGTCGTCCACTTCTCCTCCTGCCTTCAATCTTCCCCAGCATCAGGGTCTTTTCTAATGAGTCGGTTCTTTGCATCAGGTGGCCAAAGTATTGGACTTTATGCTTCAGCATCAGTCCTTCCAATGAATATTCAGGGTTGATTACTTTCAGGATTGACTGGTTTGATCTCCTTGCAGTCCAAGGGACTCTCAAGAGCCTTCTCCAGCACCACAGTTCAAAAGCATCAATGCCTCAATTTGGTGCCCAGCCTTGTTTATGGTCCAACTCTCACATCCATACATGACTACTGGAAAAACCATAGTTTTGACTATATGAACTTTTGTTGGCAAAGTAATGTCTCTGCTTTTAAATATGCTGTCTAGGTTGGTCATAGCTTTTCTTCCCAGGAACAAGTGTCTTTTAATTTCATGACTGCACTATTTTACAAACCTCAAATAAGTGGAGTCATACAATATTCATCCTCCTGTGACTAGTTTATTTCACCTAATCTAATATCCTCAAGGTTTGTCCATGTTGTCACATATTATGAATTTTCTAAAATAATATTTAGAATAGCAACATTGCTTTACATTTTTATAATTTTGAAAAGGTAACTGGCCTAATAGAAATAGCTGGATTCTCATATATGTTTTGCATTTAGACTATTGTGATGTTACATGTCACATAGTGCCTAGAAGACTCCACTGTGTACATCTGAGTGGATTAGAGTGAAAAAGGAAAATAACATCTTGGTATTGTTATGAAGTTAGTTCTGCAATCTCTTGAAAGTGTCTCAGGTACTCCCAGAGTCCCTGGACCACTCTGAGAACTGTTTCTCTGGGCATGAAAGGAGACACTGAAAGAGCCAGCATTAAAAATTCCTGGATCTCTTGAATAATTTCTCCAGTTGTAGTGCCCTGTTAAATAAAATTTTAATAAGCTAGAAAAAAAGACAGTTAAGCAGCAGGAACCCTTTTCATGAATAAGGTGCTCTAAGGTAAAAGCTCTATTTAAATTTCATGGGGGTGAAATCATTAATAAGCAAAAGTAATGCTGCCAGTATTATTGTAATGGTCGTAAAATCTGCAGTCTTACTGAGATGATGCACTTTTATGCTTTAATTGACATCATTTTATGTGCTAAGTGGATGCAAGATCTTGAAACTGTTTGAGGGGCCTCCTGTGGGGTTAATTGTGCAACACATTCACTCACTACATATTTCCTCCAAAGAGCCTTGGAGTTTCTAAATCAGTCACCCAAACTCTGGGCTCCTGCATTCTCTATGCAAACAGTTTTTCATCACTGAAGAATCCCAAATATGATGCAAATCATCTGATTAATTATTTTGTGTTACTCTTCCACTTTTCAGAAAAATAGTCCTTAGAGAGCTGTAGCATCAGCATAATGCAGCCAATGCTGTAGAGCAGGTTGATTTCTGGCTCTCATCGTCATGGAGATAAAACCTTCAGACGCAGGGAGTTATGGTGACGGTAAACCATGCTCTTTCCCTGGTGGCATGGATTTTTACAGCTTGTCTTTTGATGAATTTTTATATGTCACTGTTGATAAATTACATGTATAGCAACCTGTTTTAATTTATCTAGCCATATTCTTAAACGAATACATTTCTATTTTGTTTTACCTTCAGGAAGATATAAAACTATTTTTAGTTAAATGGATTGTGAAAAATCAGGTGTGTTTGACAAAGGTACTTAATGTACTGATGGAATAAATACAACTCTAGTTTTCTAGTTGGATGCACAGCAAAGGCACTGCTGGGTCCAAATTTGAGTTTCTATATATGCACCTCATCCATTGTCAAGATTTATTAGATCCTTTAAGTTTCTTTGGGGCTTTCCAGTAGGACCCTATTCAGATTCTAAATCAGAAATGCATAATATTTTTTCACTTTAACGCTGATCATTTTACCCTTCCCCTTTGTTTAAAATAATCATTTTCACTTATTGAGTGAAGCAATATAATGCTTATGCTATTTGCATTGTAAAAAAATTTGTAAATTGTCTTTTCTAGTTAAATATTTTGGTAATATCACACCATTTTAACTGTGAATTTTGCTTATGTTTTAAATGTTTATGTAGGAGAGACCACAATGATTTATAAAATATAAAATATACTTTCCCTTTTTGTTTCTCTAAGAAAATTTCATCCTACTTAGAGTCATGCAATTGGATGCATCTTCTCAACTTTGTCTTTATAAGATAAACACAAAGAATAGAACATGTGGATTGATTGTTCTGCCCCCGATTTCTGACACAGAGCACCTAAAATCCTTGCAGTTTCCTAAGTGACAAGAACACTAGGAATATCTTTTGTTCCAATATTTTCTCCTTGACACTGGTTCCTGACACCAAACTCCTAAATCCCCTGGAATTTCCTGGCAGATAGAAATGTCTTTTGTTCTAATGAGGTGAATCTTGGTGGAGTCCTGCATGGGTCACTGGAAAAACCAAGCCATTATTAGAAGCTTAGAACTTTCAACTCCACCCCTCATTGTCTAGAGAGGGAAAGGAGGCTGGAAATATAGAATTAATCCCTTCCCTGCCAAAAATCTCAGAAGTATGTGGTTCAGAGAGCTTTTGAGTTGGTGCACACAGAGGTGCTGGGAGAGTGGGGTGCCCAGAGAGGACATGGAAGCTCCACGTCCCTTCCCATATCCCCTGCCCTACAGTCTCTTCCATCTGGATGTTCGTCTCCATCATTTATCATATTCTTTTACAATAAACTGGTGTGTTTCCCTACACGTGTAAAATGTGCTTAGTAAATATTTTCTTAGTGAATGAATGGGAACACATTTCATATGGTGACTATTATGTGAGGTAATATATTGAAGGCCTTTTGTAAGTTGAAATGATGTGAATTTAATATACAAAAATGGCATTGCTTTATTTAGTGAAGAAAAAATATATTTCAATAAGTGGTCTAAAGCAGTTGCCTGTTTGATAACAAAATTAGATTCCTGTCTTATATAATAACACAAAAATGAGTTATATTGGATTCAGATTTTAAAGGTATAAAACATTCAGTTCAGTTCAGTCGCTCAGTCGTGTCCAATTCTTTGCAACCCCATGGACTGCAGCATGCCAGGCCTTCCTGTCCATCATCAACTCCAGGAGTTTACTCAAACTCATGTCCATTGAGTCAGTGATGTCATCCAACTGTCTCATCCTCTGTCATCCTCTTCTCCAGCCTTCAGTCTTCCCAGCATCAGGCTCTTTTCAAATGAGTCAGTTCTTTGCATCAGGTGGCCAAAGTATTGGAGTATCAACTTCAACATCAGTCCTTCCAATGAATATTCAGGACTGATTTCCTTAGGATGGAGTGGTTGGATCTCCTTGCAGTCTCTTGGAATCTTGAAGACTAAAGAGTCTTCTCCAACACCACAGTTCAAAAGCATCAATTCTTTGGCGCTCAGCTTTGTTTATAGTCCAACTCTCACATCCATACATGACTACTGGAAAAACGTCTAGCTTTGGCTAGATGGACCTTTGTTGGCAAAGTAATGTCTCTGCTTTTTAATATGCTATCTAGGTTGATAGTAACATTAATCAAAAAAATATTGAAGAATCAGTTCATAATCTTGGAGTAAGACATTTCCAATAATTATAAAATAAACCCAGAAGGCATAAAAATCATACAGATTTGCCTATATAAAAACAAAAAAAAAATCTAGGTAACAAAAGCTATAATAAAATTAAGAGGCAAGTGAGAAATAACAAATTAAAGTATTTATAATTCTTATACTGTTTATAATCTTTAATATATAATATATATATGATGTCTATGTTTCAATTTATAAATCAATAATAAAAAGGAAAATAACCCAATAGAAAAATGAGCAAGGTATGAGCACCTAAATAAATAAAACAAATACTAACAAACATAAAGGGAAACATTGACAGGAATACAATAATAGTAGGAGACTTTCACACTGCACTGATGTCAATGAAGATAAAAATTATTTCAATCATCTTTTCTGACCATAATGGTATGAAACTAGAATTCAACCGCAGAAAGAAAAATGGGGGGAAAAATCACATGGAGACTAAATAACATGCTACTAAAAAACCGAGGTTCCTTGGTTATTCAGTCCATAATGACTCTACCTGCAAAGTGGGAGACCCGGTTTCGATGCCTGAGTTAGGAAGATACCCTGGAGAAGGAGATGGCAACCCGCTCCAGTACTCTTGTCTGGAGAACTCCATAGACAGAGAAGCCTGGTGGGCTTTAGTCCCTGGGGTCACAAAAAGTCATACACGACTGAGTGACTGTCACTCACTCAAAAAGTCAGTGTGTCAACAAATAAAAAAGGAAAGCAGAAAATACTTCAAAACAACAACAAAGAAAATGCAACTTTTGAAATCTATGAAAGTGAAAGTGAAGTTGCTCAGTCGTGTCCGACTCTTTGCGACCCCGTGGACTGTAGCCTACCAGGATCCTCTGTCCATGTGATTTTCCAGGCAAGAGTATTGGAGTAGGTTGCCATTTCCTTCTCCGGGGGATCTTCCTGACCCAGGGATTGAACCCAGGTCTCCCACATTGTAGGCAGACACTTTACCATCTGAGCCGCCAGGGATGCAGCAAAAGCAGTCCTCTAAGAGGGAAGTTCATAGCAAGACAGGCCCTCCTCATAAGAAAGAAGTACCTCCAATAAACAACCTAACCCACCACCTAAAAGATTTAGTAAAAGAAGAACAAAATCAGAAGGAAGGAAATAATAAAGATCAAAGAGGAAGTAAATAAAATAGAGATAAAAAATAGAAAAGATCAATAAAACCAAGAACTGCTTTTTTGAAAGGATAAACAAAATCGACAGACCTCTAACCAGGCTCACCAAGAAGAAGAGAGGACCCAAATAAAGAAAATAAGAAATGAAAGGGGGAAAATAACCAATACTGAAAATTTTAAAAATTGTAAGAAAACACTTTAAATAGTTATATGCCAACAAATTGGATAACCTAGAAGGAATGGAAGTTTCAAGGAACCTACAGCCCACCAAAATTGAGTCAAGAAGCAACAGCTAATTTGAACAGACCAATCACTAGAGCTGAAATAGAATCTGTAAAAAAACAAAACAAAACTCCCTGAAAAGGGAGTTCCCTGGTGGCTTAGTGGTTAGGATTCCAGGCTTTTACTACTATGGCCTGGGTTCAATCCCTGTTGAGGGAACTGAGACCCCATCCCACAGGCCATGCAGCACAGCTGACAAAAGTCAAAACAAAACAAAACTCCCTGCAAGCAAAAGTCCAGGACTGGATAACTTCCCTGGTGTATTTCACCAAAAATATAAGAAAGAACTTATACCTATTCTTATCAAACTATTGCAAAAGATTGAAGAGGAGGGAATACTCCCAAAGTCGTTCTATGAAGCCACTCTTACCCTGATTCCAAAACCAGACCAAGACATTTAAAAAAAAGAAAATTACAGCCCAATATCTTTGATAGATGAGGACAGCATGGAAACCCACTCCAGTATTCTTGCCTGGAGAACCCTATGGACAGAGAAGCCTGGTGGGCTACAGTCCATGGGGTCACAAAGAGTCAGACATAACTGGACGACTGAGCATGCATTCACTCACTCGCATCTTTGATGGATGTAAATGCAAAAATCCTCAACAAAATATTAGCAAACCAAATCCAACAATATATAAAATGGATCATAAACCACATTATGATCAAGTTGACTTTATTTCAGGATTGCAAGGATAGCTTAATATATGCAAATCAATCAATGTGATACACCACATCAACAAAAGAAGACCAAAACCACAAGATCATCTCAATATATGCAGAAAAAGCATTTGATAGAATGCAATATCCATTCATGATAAAAACTATCACCAAATTGGGCATAGAGGGAACAATTCTCAACATAATAAAAGCCATTTATGACAAAGTCACAGCCGGTATAATACCCAATGGTGAAAAGCTAAAAGCCTTCCCACTAAATTCTGGAATAATATAAGGATGCCCCCTCTCACTACTTCTATTCAATATAATATTAAAAGTTCTAGTTATAACAACCAGACAAGAAAAAACAAAGTTATCTAAATCAGAAGAGAAGAGGTAAAATTGTCATTATAATGACACTATAGTGACATGCAGGTGACTTGATACTCTATATAGAAAGCCCTAAAGATTCCACACAAAAAATATCAGAGCTAGCAAATGAATTCAACAAGGTGACACGATACAAGATTACTATACAGAAATTTGTTGCATTTCTTTACACTAACAATGAAATATCAAAAAGAGAAAACAAAACAAATCCCATTTAAAATGGTGTCAAAAAAATAACTAGGAATAAACCTAACCAAGGAGATGAAACTGAAACACACTGAAAACTACAAAGTGTTGATAAAGGAAATTGAAAATGATGCAAAGAAATGGAAAGATATCCCATGCTCTTGGATCGGAAGAATTAATATTCAAATGGCTGTACTACTCAAAGCAGTCTACAGATTTAACGTAATCTCTATAAAATTACCCATGACATTTTTCTAAGAATGAGAATAAATAGTCCTAAAATACGTATGGAACCACAAAAGACCTAGAAAGATCAAAGCAATTCTGGGCAAAAAGACCAAAGCTGGAGGCATAACCCTCCCAGTTGTAGTATTGTTTGGAAAACAGTATGAGATTCCTTAAAAAAATAAAAATAGAGCTACCACATGATCCAGCAATCCCATTTCTGGGCATATATCCAGTAAAAGCAAAACCTCTAATTTGAGACAGTACACACACTTCAGTGTTCATAGCAGCACTATTTACAATGGTTATTTACATGGAAACAGCCTATAAGTCCATCAACAGATGATTGGTTTAAGATGTGGGAGGGAAATGGCAACCCACTCCAGTATGTTGCCTGGGAAAGCCCATGGACAGAGGAGTCTGGTTGGGCTATAGTCCATGGGGGGTTCACAAGAGTCTGACAGTCTTAGTAACTAAGTCACCACCACCATATATACATATATATATATAATATAATCTTAACCCAATCATTAAAAAAATGAAATATTGCCATTTGCAGAAACATGGGTGGCCCTGGAAAATATCATATTAAGTTAGACAGAGAAAGAGTATATGATATCACTTATATGTGGAATCTAAAATACGATACAAATGAATCTATATATGAAACAGAAACAAACTTACAGACATAGAAAGCAAACTTATGGTTACCTAAGGGGGAAAAAGGGAGGTATAAACTAGGGGTATGGGATTAACAAATACAAACTGCTATATGTAAAATAAACAAGAATTTACTGTATAACACAGGAAACAATATTAAGTATTTTATAATAACTTAAAATGAAAAATAATCTGAAAAAATTTATAAATGTATAACTGAATCACTTTGTTGCACATATGAAACACAATATTGTAAATCAACTATACTTCAGTCAAAAAAGAAAAATGAACAAGGGAAATTACTGATTTCCTGAAGACCTGCTACAAATGGTTAATAAGAGGGATTCTACCTCATTGATTATTAAATAAATAAAATAATAATATTACTTTTTGCGAAACAGGCAAAGATTTATGAGATTGAGATTATACAGTGTTAGCAAAAGTGTGGGGAAAAGCCCGGATTTTCTAATCCATTGTTGGTAACATTGTATAATTGTTCTGAAGAAACATTTATAGTATTTTTAAATAATTAATGTTTTTATTTAACAATTTAAAATTTGCATGCAAATTAATATTCTAGATGTTGAGGATTAGTTCAGTTCAGTTTCTCAGTCTGACTCCTTGCAACCCCGTGGACTGCAGCACAACAGGCTTCCCTGTCCATCATCAACTCCCGGAGCCTACTCAAACTCATGTCCATCACGTCGGTGATGCTATCCAACCATCTCATCCTCTGTCGTCTCCTTCTCCTCCTGCCTTCAATCTTTCCCAGCATCAGGGTCTTTTCCAATGAGTCGGTTCTTTGCATCAGGTGGCCAAAGTATTGGAGTTTCAGCTTCAGCATCAGTCCTTCCAATGAATATTCAGGACTGATTTCCTTTAGGATTGACTGGTTTGATCTCCTTGCAGTCCAAGGGCTCTCAAGAGTCTTCTCCAATACCACAGTTCAAAAGCATCAATTCTTCGGGTGCTCAGCTTTCTTTATAGTCCAACCAACTTTCACATCCATACATGACTACTGGAAAAACTATAACTTTGACAAGATGGACCTTTGTTGGTAAAGTAATGTCTCTGCTTTTAAATATACTATCTAGGTTGGTCATAGCTTTTCTTCCAAGGATCAAACATCTTTTAATTTCATAGCTGCAGTCACCATCTGCAGTGATTTTGGAGCCCCCAAAAAATAGTCTGTCACTGTTTCCATTGTTTCCCTATCTATTTGCCATGAAGTGATGGGACCAGATTCTGTGATCTTAATTTTCTGAATGTTGAATGTTAAGCCAGCTTTTTCACTCTCTTCTTTCATTTTCATCAAGAGGCTCTTTAGTTCTTCTTCTCTTTCTGCTGTAAGGGTGGTGTCATCTGAATATCTGAGGTTATTGATATTTCTCCCAGCAATCTTGATTCCAGCTTGTGCTTCATCCAACCTGGCATTTTGCATGATGTACTCTATGTATAAGTTAAATAAGCAGGGTGAAAATACTTGACATACTCCTTTCCCAATTTGGAACCAGTCTGTTGTCCCATGTCCAGTTCTAACTGTTGCTTCTTGACCTGCGTACAGATTTCTCAAGAGGCAGGTCAGGTGGTCTGGTATTCCCAGCTGTTTAAGAATTTTTCACAGTTTCTTGTGATCCACACAGTCAAAGGCTTTGGCATAGTCAGTAAAGCAAACATAGATGTTTTTCTGGAACTCTCTCGCTTTTTCAATGATCCAACAGATGTTGGCAGTTTGATCTCTGGTTCCTCTGCCTTTTCTAAACCCATGTTGAGGATACAGTAATTTTAAAAATGTAACTTACAGAATGTAACATTCTAGAAGAGAAGTTAGAAAATGAATTTAAAAAATAAAAATAAAAGAGTTTTAAAACACAGCAAATTTCTGCTTTGGATAAAGCAGGCTTGCTAATACCAACAGCTGTTCACTAGACTAGACATATATATGCCATATACCTCCAAAGACTTGAGGTACTGGAATTATCAGACATAGGCTATAAAGCAATACTGCTTCTTATGTTTAAGTAAGCAAGCAAACAAAAACTTGAACATATTTTCTAGAAATAAGAAACTATAAAAATCATATAGCCTCTTGGAAAAAGAATTAAAGAGAATTTCTAGAAATGAAAACTATAATAAAGCTATAAACTAAAACTATATTACATTAAGAGCTCAATGAATGAGTTTAATCTCAGATTCCTGCTGCTGCTACTGCTGCTACGTTGCTTCAGGTGTGTCCGACTCTGTGCGACCCCGTTGATGGCAGCCCACCAGGCCCCTCTGCCCCTGGGATTCTGCAGGCAAGAATACTGGAGTGGGTTCCCATTTCCTTCTCCAAATCTCAGATTAGACACAGCTAAAGCAGAAATTGTGGGCTTTCCTAGTAGCTCAGTCAGCAAAGAGACCACCTGCAATGCAGGAGACATAGGTTCGATTCCTGGATTGGGAAGATTCTCTAGAGAAGGAAATGGCAACCTGCTTCAGTATGCTTGCCTGGGAAATCTCATGGACAGAGGAACTCGGTGGGCTACAGTCCATTGGGTCACAAAGAACCAGACACGACTGAGTGACTAAATTACCAAAGTAGAAATTAATGAATAGAAAGGAAAGTTGGAGACATTACAACATGGAGAGATAAGACATGAAAATTACAGAAGAAAGGCTGGGATGACCCAGAGGGATGGGATGGGGAGTGAGGTGGGAAGGGGGTTCAGGATGGGGAACACATGTAAATCCATGGCTGATTCATGTCAATGTATAGCAAAGACCACTACAATATTGTAAAGTAGTTAACCTCCAACTAATAAAAATAAATGGAAAAAAAAAAAAAAAAGAAAGGGGAAAGGACATGGACAATACAGTGAGATCTCAAACCATTTACCTGGAGCTTCAGAAAGAAACATAAACATATTTCAAGGAATAATAAGTGAGAATTTTCCAGAATTGATGATAGAAATCATTCATTAGATTCAAGAGCTCCACCAATGCCAAGTAGGAAAGCAAAAAGAAATCTGCAGCTTGATGCACTATATTAAACCTCAGACAACCAAAAGTGCAGATATTTAGTCCAAAGAAAAGCAAAGAAATTATCCTTCTTCAAGGGAGTGATAATTAACTAACTGCAGAGTTAATAGCAGTGAGTGAAAGTGGCTTCAGTCATGTCTGACTCTTTGCGATCACATGGACTGTAGCCTGCCAGGCTCCTCCGTCCATTGAATTCTCTAGGCCAGAATACTGGAGTGGGTAGCCATTCCTTTCTTCAGGGGATCTTCCCAACCCAGGAATCAAACCCAGGTCTTCTGCATTGCAGGCAGATTCTTTACCGACTGAGTCACCAGGGAAGCCCAATAGCAGTAAAGTAAGGCACGTCATTGACATCGTCCATGTACTAAAAGAAAATAACTTCCAACTTCCAATTCCATACAGAATAAATCAGAAATGAAAACAGAATCCACTCTGAGATACCACTAAATACTATTCAGATGGACAAAAATTTAAATTTGACAGTACCATGTGTTGTCGAGGAAGTGAAACTGCAAGGACAAATTACACTTCCACTGTTGGGAGTGTGCGTCATCTAATAAAGATGAAAACACACACACTGTATGGCCCAGCAATTTCATTCCTGGGTCTGTTCCAGGGAAAGCCATATGCACGTGTATACCAGGACATACACAAGAATGCTGTAATGGCCCCAAACTAGAAACAATGCAAATATTTATTAATAGTATAACTAATAAGTCATTGTATATTTATATAGTAGGATGTTGTATAATAATAAAAATAAAGAGATTTCAACTGTTTGTGACAACACTGATAAATCTTGTAGGATTTATCTTCAAGGAAGATAAAAGGAAGAGCCAAGAGAATCCCTGAAGTATAATTCTTTTTTTAAAAAATATTTATTTATGGCTGTGCGGGTCTTTACTGCTGCACAAGGGCATTCTTTAGTTGCGGCAAGTGGAGGTTGCTCCCTCGTTGTGAGCACTTCTCACTGTGGCTTCTCTTGCTGAGGGGCACAGGCGCTAGGGCGTGTGGGCTTCAGTAGCCGTGAGTCTCGGGCTCTAGAGCGCTGGCTCAGTAGTTGTGGCACAGAGGTTCAGTTGCCCCACAGCTTGTGGGATCTTCCTGGACCAGGGATGGAACCGGTGTCCCCTGCATTGGCAGGTGGATTCTTAACCACTGGACCACCAGGGAAGCCCTGCAATGAATTCTGAATATCACCTTCTGCAGATGTGGTGACCTTTGTGAGTATGTGACCAAACTGAGTGGTAACCTTCAGAGAGCAGCCAAGCAGAATTGTGTAATCAATACGATTGGATACAAATGAGCACTAGATTTGGAATTCGAAGACATGGTTTGGGCTCACTTTCAAATGAAGTTGAAAAGTTGAGGGAACCCTAACTTTTGTGTTCCTGTGTGGACTCGAGGGGATATCGCCATCCATCTCACACCACATAGTGAGGGAGCCTTAGATGAGGGAATATGTTTGAAATCAGTTTGTGAATCAGGAAGGGTCATACAAAGGGAAGTGATTATTACTTACTTTGGGAACATGTAAATGGAAGCGTTCCCAGATTTTACAGGCCATGAAAGAGTTCCTTTTTTTTTTTTTTACTGAAATATAATTGCTTTCCAGTGCTGTGTTAGTTCTGCCATACATCATCATGAATCAGCCATTTGTGTACACATATCCCCTCTCTCTTCAGCCTCCCTCCCACCGCCCCACATCCCACCCCTCTAGATCATCACAGAGCCCTGAGCTGAGCTACATATGCTATATAGCAGCTTCCCACTAGCTTTTTACACATGATATTTTACATTTTACACTATTTTATACATGATAGTGTATCTATGTCAATGTTATGAAAGAGTTCCTTTTAAACTTGAGTTTACCTTGCTCTACAAGACCATATCACATCCAACAGGAAGTCCCTGGTCATGCAGGAAATCCAACATGGATTGGATTAGCACCTGAGTAGAACCACGGACACTTGTCTAAACTGATGTGTGTGATATGCACTTCCTTTAATTAAAAGCATTTAAATGAAACCATGTCCATATTATCAGTGCAGTAGATTTCCCTTGTGTTTGTGATCATTAGCCCATGTTGCCATATTCAGCTTGCCTGTTCACACTGCCAAGCTTAGAGCATCTTAGCATAAGCAAGCAGCTTCTGGCAGCTTCCTAACTGCCTCCAGCTGGACAGTTAACAGAGGGATGCTGCCAATGGGAAACAAATATTTGCCAGGAGCAATGAGGTGGAAAAGAGAAATTATCACTCTAAGATTTCATCAGAGGAGAAATCCTACTTGGCTCACAAGGTGTTCTCTCTGCCAACAAACAAATTGGTAAATGCATTCTGATGTATTCAAGCCTCTTGTTAAAGAGGAAAGGAAAACCAGAGAAAAGGCAGAGGCTTCGTTTTGACAGCACTTTAAATTCTTCAATTTCATGAAAATCTTAGTTGTAATCTCACTTCTTGACAAACATTTGGGGCCTCTTCAAAGTGTGGTTTGAGGAGCGTGTCAGCAGTACAGACTCATAGGCCATTCACAGACCCACTGATCAAAATTGTACTTCATCAAGATCCCCCCACGATTCATATATACACCTGTCTGGTTCGTTACTCCATATAGTACTTTTGCAACCCTTAGAGCAGGAAACAACCTGGAATCATCTAGTTTGGGCTCCTGCTCTTAGGCTGCCAAGTTATTACTATCTGCATGTTATGGATGAGACTTCTAAAACCCAGGGAGCATAAGCTAGTTGCCTAAAGTCACAGAACTTGATGTCTTCCGCCACAAACGCAGCATCCAGTCATACATACCAGCTTTTTCAGGGTCAGTTCAATCTACCTATATTTCCCTTTGAGAGAGTAGATTTCTTGGCCTATATTCATTTCTGGAGAAAAGATAGACTTTACTTACTTATTTTGGCTTTTGCTCTTCAAACCAGAAAAAATGTTTCAGAGAAATGTTATGATTTTGCCTAAGGGAGAATCAATCCTGACACATAGAATCAAGGCATTGAGACTTGAGAGCCTAAGGGAGACCTACTTCCAAATGGATCGTGGAGCTTCTTTCTGTTCTGTGTAGCAGGGAGCCCCTTTGGTGCACTTGATCTTATAGATGCAAGGTATAAGTCTCTCTAAGAAAAACTCACAGCAGAAGCTACCGTTATATCTGTATATACGTGGCATTGTACTGTACTTAATTTAGCTTTCCGTACAGAAAGGGTCATGAATATGCATTTTGCCTAAGAAAATTATTTCTTTTCACAGTCTCATGTGTGATGGTGCAGGCTAAGCTAATTAACATAGCTAATTTTAGCCTTAGTTTGAGGGTTTATTTTAGAAAAGGTCACAGTACTGGTGCTAACTTTTAGCTTATTGTGTGAGAGAAGGAAGCATCAAAAAGCTATACAACCAAGCAACTGCTGCACTCTGCTCCCAAGAATATAAATGTATTGTATTTGAGATTTAGTTCTGCTTGGAGTTAGTGGGACTTACAGGGTAGCTCAGCTGGTAAAGAATCCGCCTGCAACGCAGGTGACCCTGATTCGATTCCTCGGTTGGGAAGTTCCCCTGGAGAAGGGATAGGCTGCCCACTCCAGTATTCTCGGGCTTTCCTGGTGGCTCAGACAGTAAAGAATCTGCCTGCAATGTGGGAGATCTGGGTTTGATCCCTGGATTGGGAAGATACCCTGGAGGACGGCATGGCAGCCCACTCCAGTAGTAGCCTTGCCTGGAGAATCTCCACGGACAGAGGATCCTGGCATGCTATAGTCCATGGAGTTGCAGAGAGTCGGACATGACTGAGCGACTAAGCACAGCACAGCAGAGGTAGTGATGTGGTTAGTAAGGTGGACTTAATCCCTGCTGTGTCAGGGCCTGCTGTGGGCAGCTGGGGGTCCCTGAGCTGCCTTTCTCTAGGGCTGAAGGGTGGGGGCTGGATGTCTGTGAAAGTCCTGCTTGCAGAAACTGTATAGAAGAGGTTTGCACAGGGGAGAGGTCTCAGTCTGATGACTCCTTTGACGTGGTCTCAGGGGCAGGTGAAGGGGCCAAGGCTCGAGTTGGGTGGAGTCGCTGCCTGTCCTTGCTGAGGCCAGGACTGTGGGGGCCGGAGCCACCACAGGGCCTGCCGTGTCACCCTGCCTTTCACAGAGCGTGCTGGCGGGGCTGTCCCCCGTCAGCAGAGGGACAGAGGGCCCAAGCGGTGAAGGGACTCATGTGCTAGGTTTTCAAGAAATCTGGCCAGGTTCCAACTGGGGACTGTGGGCCATCCAGCGGATGCCTTGTGAGGATAGAAGGTTCTGTATTCTTGTCACAGGAGACTTTCAAGCAATCGAGATGTGGCCAGTGTGACTAGGGGACTGAATTTGTCATTCAGTTCCTTTTAATTTTAATTTAAAAGGCACATGTGTCTAATGGCTACCATATTGGACAGGGCAGTTCTAGAAGGAGAGTTCATAAAAGTGTAGAAGATGGAAAGCACGAGGAAGTTCAGGGGAAAAGGTAGAGTCCAGGTCACAAAAGCCGAGGTCCTGATCTAAAGGCATATTTGAGCACCATCTGGAAGGCATCAGAAAAATGAAGCTGCCTAGACCTCACCCAGGGCCACCCAATCAGAATCCCTTTTGGTGCCACCTTTAACTGAGAGCTACCACATCAATTAGCAGGAGAAGGCAGGTCTAGGAAACTGGGTTGCAACCAGATTATAAAAGGCCTCAATACCAAGCTAAAGATTCCATACTCAACTTTATTGGCAGTGGGGGCATCCTTGGTAGGGAAGAGTGACATGGTGAGTGTTTCAGGTAACATTTGTAGCAGCCTGGATAAGACCGAGGTGGTCACAGAGCTGAGTATTCATTTCTCCCTCAGGTTCCAGAGTGCTTGTTTCACCAGGGGCTGTCTACATGCTTCCTTGGACTGAGCATTGGTTCAAAATACTCCTTAGCAAATATGCTGCTGGAAGCCTCCAGCCCCACTAAATTGTGACTGAAAATTACAGTTATCTTCCATGGGCCAGAAGGGGGCTGCATAATGAAATGCTGCTTCTGCAGCAGCCCCTTGGTGTATGGCATATGGCCTCCCCAGGACCTCCAGCTGGGGCCCCTGGTCCCCATAAAAGGGATGGCTTGCCACAGGGAAGCAGTGATCACTGGTCTGAGGGTACACCCTTCTCCCCCGTAACTTACAATCTCCAATGACCAGTCTTAGTAGCTGCTGATGGAAACTGTATTCTAGGCCTAGCTAATGACTCACCTCATAACCCTGATAAACCAGTTCACTGTGGGGGTGGAGATGGCTTTTAAAAATTGGAAAGGAAAAATAAAATCCAATTTAAGTTGAGGTTTAGAAATTGACAAAATGCTGTTTCCAAAAGAGCAAAGTTTCAGGGTCAGTTCTTTCCTTCTAATAGTGTAGGGAAGATGTGTCCAGAGGTGAGAGACTGGTGCCTTTACTGGCTCCCAGGAGGCCAGAAACCTGGGGTTTAGGAATGATCCTTGTTTACTTGATGGAGTCAAGCTGCCTCTGCCCAAGGAGTAGTTTCTCTAGCTCTGCAGTTGGCCCTTTTTGTATAAATGCTGCTTTTTTAAGATTTTTGGGAGAAATATCAACAACCTCAGATATGCAGATGATACCAATCTTGTGACAGACAGTGAAGAGAACCTTTAAGCTCTTGATGAAGGTAAAAGAGGAAAGTTAAAAAGCTGGCTTGAAACTCAACATTAAAAAAAACTAAGATCATGGGATCCAGTCCTATCACTTCATGGCAAATAGATGGAGAAAAAGTGGAAGCAGTGACAGATTTCATTTTCTTGGGCTCCAAAATCACTGCAGATGGTGACTACAGCTGTGAAATTCAAAGGTGCTTGCTCCTTGGAAGGAAAGCTGTGACAAGCCTAGACTATGTTAAAAAGCAGAGACGTCACTTTGCTGACAAAGGTCTGTATTGTTAAAGCTATTGTTTTTCCAGTAGTCATATACAGATGTGAAAGCTGGACCATAAAGAAGGCTTAGCACTGAAGAATTGATGCTTTCAAACTGTGACGCTGGAGAAGACTCTTGAGAGTCTCTTGGTCTTCAGGGACATCAAACCAGTCAATTCTAAAGGAAATCAACCCTGAATATTCACTGGAAGAGTGATGCTGGAGCTGAAGCTCTAATACTTTGGCCACCTGAAGTGAAGAGTCGACTCATTGGAAAAGACCCTGATGCTGGGAAAGACTGAAGGCAAAAGGAGAAATAGAGGCAGAGGATGAAATGGCTGGATAACATCACTGAGTAAATGGACACGAGTGTGAGCAAACTCTGGGAGATAGTGAAGGACAGAGGAGCCTGGCATGCTGTAGTCCATGGCGTCACAAAGAGCTGGACCCAACTTAGCAACTAAACAGCAACAAACGGTAATCATAATGGTCATTTATTAGTACCTACTAGGTGCAGGACATTATGCTATATAGAACATTTTAAGAAGACCTTAAGCAGCAACCTAGATAGCATATTAAAAAGCAGAGACATTACTTTGCCAACAAAGGTCTGTCTAGTCAAGGCTATGGTTTTTCCAGTGGCCATATATGGATGTGAGAGTTAGACTGTGAAGAAAGCTGAGTGCTGAAAAATTGATGCTTTTGAACTGTGGTGTTGGAGAAGACTCTTGAGAGTCCCTTGGACTGCAAGGAGATCCAACCAGTCCATCCTCAAGGAGATCAGTCCTGGGTGTTCATTGGAAGGACTGATGCTGAGGCTGAAACTCCAGTACTTTGGCCACCTCATGCGAAGAGTTGACTCATTCGAAAAGACCCTGATGCTGGGAGGGATTAGGGGCAGGAGGAGAAGGGGATGACAGAAGACGAGATGGTTGGATGGCATCACCGACTCAATGGACATGAGTTTGATTAAACTCCGGGAGTTGGTGATGGACAGGGAGGCCTGGCGTGCTGCAATTCATGGGGTCACAAAGAGTCAGATACAACTGAGCGACTGAACTGAACTGAAGTAAGCAGGACAAGTATACTAGACCTCAAGAGGTAAAAGATATAGCTGTCTGAAATATAACTGATACCCAAGAAAGGATTTCCTTTAGCAGTATCCATAGATATGGGCTCTATTGTTTTCTAGAAAATCTAAGGATTAAATCTATAATATAAAAGAATATAATCTTGCTGGCATCTGGTTGTTTTCCTTTAAGGAGCGTTTACATTATTAGCTTTTATAAAATTTTACATTGTATCTATGATTTAAGGTATTATTAATATTATTTTAATACCCCTAATCTTTGGTTGGGTTGCTTAGAAGCAGAGGCTGAGATGGTTATTCTGTAGTGTGTATCTTCTTGGGTAGAATAGGATGAGGGTTGAGTCTGGGCAGGGTAGTGGAGATTGCTGAGCAAAAATGTGATCCAGGTACAGACTAGCTCTGCCTGACCCCACAGTAACTCAAACATGAGTGACACCTCAGAGTTGGTTCCATCTTGAGTTAGTCAGCCATTGGCCAGAACTGTTCCTGGGTGGTGGTGAGATGTAACCTCTTTGATAAGGTAATTCTTTGATCTAAGAGCAGTTGTCTAGCGAAGGAGGCATCTGTGCCCTGTTAGAAGTTGGTATGGACTGAACTGTGTTCGCCTAAAATTTAGATGTTGAAGCCCTAACCCCCAGGACCTCAAAGTGTGACTGTATTTGGAGACTGGCCTTTAAAGAAGCAATTAAGTTGAAATGAGACTTTTAGGGCAAGGCCCAAATCCATTCTGACTATTGTCCTTATAAGAAGAGGAGCCTTGGACACAAGAGATGCCAGCACACTTGCAAGCA